>NC_143409.1:16478106-16629621 GCF_052110815.1 Crocodylus siamensis | reverse complement strand
GGCAGCCTCAACTTTTGATTAAAATGAGGCAAGTCTCTTCCTTGTTCTGCATTCCCCTACAGCCTTGGTGTGCGCTCCTGGGGAGGGTTAGGGAGAGAGAGAGGAAGGGGACAGATGCACACACTTCTCCGCCCAAGGTGTCCAACACATGGACACACACCCACACTGTGGCTGGCTGATGGCTTATGGCTATGAGGGCACATGCCATGACAAGCCAGTACCACATCAGGTCCAGGTGGGTGGCTGTGATGTCCCCGCCAGCCAATCAGGGGTGGCTTGCCCATTCAGTTCCACTTGGGAGTCTTTGGCAGCCCAGGGAGCCCACAGGGTATGCTGGGAGGTGTTTGAGAACCCCTTGTACCTGCTTGACTTGCTGCCCCCCACCAAACTTCCCTTCCCACAAAGTCAAACATGTTCTGCTTGTTCCCAACGTAACCTTGGGTGCTTAGAGTACAGCTCTGAAGTTAGAGCATTTTTGCCTCTGGTTTCTTGAACACCTGTACTTAGCTTAAGTATTTCCAAACTCCTTTCTGGGGGAAACAACAGCTGAGCTTCCTTTTTTCTTTCCTCCCAATTTCGTTTTTCAGCTGCCCTTGTCGTGGTTCAGAATCTCTTTTCTTAATCTCATTTTACTGAGGAATCTAGAGATTTGTTCATTGCAAAATCCAGCTCTTGATAGGCCCTCAGCCTTTATGGTGATTTCCTCTTAGGAACTTCACAAGTAAGAAAAATCTGGAGATTTTAGTGGAGCTAGCTATATTCTTATGTACTTTCATGAAAGATTTAAAGTAGAGAGGTGGATGGATTACTAATGGCCCTTTGGGCATATTCTGGTAGAGACCAGGCTGCTTACATAATATTTTGTTCATCTCAGACATTTCATTAAAAGGCAACAGCTAAAATGCATTAAATTCTTCTTCTAATGTGGGGCATTACTTTTCCATGTAAGTAATTGTTGTGATTGCCTCAGAAATTTTATGGGATCACTAATGGGAGGGGAAGTCTCAGGGAGACCATTCTTATATAAAAGTTATAATTCACACCATGCACAAGTTTGGGAAACTTTGGTTTAAGCTGTAAAATAAATATTTGGACCACCCCCAGGCCATTCTTTTTATGAAGCATGAACTTAAAAGATGTCGTAATAGGATGATTGCTCTTCTGAGGAGTTCATGCTGCATTTTTTTGCAAGTGACTTCAGTAAAGCTCACTGTACATTAATATGTCATCTTAGAGAACTGGCTTTCTTAAAGAAGGGGTTTTTTTTTATAAGTTTTCACCACTCGTTTGTAAATGGCTATTGCTTGGTTTAGTTTAAATTGAGTTATTTGAATGGGGTATGTTATCTTTTTCCATCATGAAAAGCATATTTTCACTCTGAATTAAATAAAAACAAGGAAACAGGAAATTCTTTATGAAGGGTATGTCAGAGTATGTGTATTTTCAAGAGTTGCTAACTCTTTCAGTAGAATCATTAGTCTAACAATATTCAAAATGTTCTTTAAAGATCCATAATCTGGGGTCATGTGACTTTTTTAATGAAAATCTATGTGCTCGCTCTCTCTCAATTAAATTTCTAGTCCTTGCACTTATGGAAAATACTCTCAAATCTCAAAAACTGTAGTGTGGTATAAGAATCCCTCACTTTATTATTTTTAAATCCTGTGTGTGTGTGTAACCCAAATAAAGTAAATGTAAGCTGCCCTGCTATTTCAGCCATGGTCCTCTCTTAAATAGCAGTCAAATTGGGCTAGATAGTACAATGGCTTCAGCTACCTTTTGGGCACTAAATCAAAAACAAAATCTCACTTTTGACTTTTGCCAAAGTTGCACATACAGTTATGAGGGTTGCAGACTAGCGCATTAAAAATATTCAACTAAATAGCCACAAGGAGAACTTGTATCACAATGGTGACTTGTAAAGTAGGTTTTCTTAATTTTCTTTTTAAAGTCATCAAGTTAACGTTTACATAAACATCCATGCTTTGAGACTTGAGCAGGTTTTTTTTATATATATAATTGTTTTTGGACAACATTCTGAAGTATTCCCTGTTGCCTCATCTAGCTGACTCTTCTGGTTTGGGTTTGTTTTCTCTTTTGGCTGCTCTGTGTTGAAGTTAATGGAAATGCTAAACTTACAAAAATATTCCATGTGTGACCTTAACCGGAGCACTGCTCCCTGAGTATGCTCATGCAGTTCAGAAATACTGTCTGTTTCTGATATTGTGCTGCAGTTTTAGTGAAGAACTAGCTGTCAAATGGTGTCCCACAGGCCCTCCAAAATACCCATGGAACCACATAAGTATGCATAATGTGGTTGGAGGCTCTGAATAGGATGACTGGACCTTATTCCTAGAAAACCTGTTCCCTTAAAGCAAGGTTTCTGTGAACAGGCAGATTTTATTTTGCTCTCTCTTGAGTTTATGTGGATATGTTGAATTCCTAGCTAAAGTTTATTTTGGAAAAATCAGTCTTGCCAATCATTCTTTATTATTTTTCTGCTGAAATCTAGGCAATTGACAGTGTAGTTTGCTAGTTAAATGGTATTGGCAGGTAAGCTTAGATTTCTGTTACCTGGCTGTTTTATTATAATGTCTGCAGAGTTCATATGGAGTTAAATAAGGACAATGAATATACTTTTATTTGGTCAAATAATGGCTTATCCCATATGATAAATGTCAGTTACGTAGCTGATTTGCTATATAATATGGTAAATCATTTTATGTTTCATATATTAACAAATATTTTATTATATGCATTATAAATATTATATAATTTGCATTATAAATGATTATATAAATTGGATAACATAAATTGCTTATGTGTTTGTTACTGAGCTGTTCTTGTTATATCACCTGACATTTCTTAGCGTGTCCTGAAGATTTGTTTAGGTAGAAAAATGCAGTGCAATTGACAAAAATGTGTTAGGTTTTTTGGCAATCAGGACTCACAGTAGAGATGATATCTCTTATTAGACCAACAAGATTTTTGCAAACAAAAATTCTTTTGGGCACAAACACCCTTCATCAGGCATTGGAGAAAATCTTGTAAAAGTTCTTCTGGGTAGAAATGAAAGTTCATATTTCATAGGATTTCACAGAGGAGTCAATAGATGGAAAAGTCCTGTGGGCAGTCAGTTCATAGCTGGTCTGGCACCTCTCACCTCCTGTGAGGATCTGGTATGATGCACATTACCCTGAAAAAAAATCTTAGGTTTTTTTGAACGCTCAGACAGCCAATGTATGTTACATGAAAGAATAATGGTTCTCTCCAGCTACAACCTTGAGAGAGCCAATTTCAGTGAGAGTCGAGTCAGAGAGAGCACCATCAAAGATCTTTGTCTTTTCTTTTCTAAGATAAGATTTATATCACTGCAAGAACATCAGCCAGCAGTGAATACTTTATCTAATTCTTATGTCAAAAAACACAGTAAAGCACAATGGGCCACATTATAAACATGCCAGGGCAATTCTGTCTCTCAGACCCTTTGACCACCAGATAGTTTTAAGGACTCATTGATTTAAGCCATGAAGGTACACTGCATTTTTTCATGTACAAACATTACGTGCCACCACCCAGTCACAATAATTTTGGAAGACTGCAAGCTAACTTGTACACACTGACATAAAAGAAATAACTGGTAGTTTTCCTAGTAGTAAGCAAGAAAAGGGACCAAAAACTGACTAGGACTTTAGCATGCTAAGAACTCAGTGTAGCCAAGGGATTTGTTAGATACTGTTAAAGTGGAAGTAAGGTGGCTCATGTTCCTGTCTTGTAGTTTTTGCAACTCGGCCAACCTTCTTTCAGCCTTCAAGCCCAGGCAACTGAAGTTGACTTACTGAACTACGAGAGTGCTCTACCTTGGTGTTATGCACTAGAAAACTCCCAACTTGGGCAGACTTCTGAAAGTTGTTTGCATCAGTAGATAGTCTTGCTGAACTTGACCAAGCCAGTCACATCAAGGACTCATATCTAGTAGTCATTGAAGCCAGTGGGACACCTTTTCTTGACTTCATGAGGAGCTGGTACTTGCCCTAATGCTATAAAAACCTTAATGGTAAATGATCCTAAAGAGCACTATAAACTGTGCTCAACAAATTAGAGCTCCATTAACAGAGTGGGAAGGAACAGAAAAGTTAAAAACATGTCTGTTTAGTGTGAGAAGTAACAGCAGCAACTTCCAGACAAGGTCTTTTACTGACAAAATGATTAGCCAAAAGCTTTGGCTTACACGTGTTAGCAATCTCAAAACACGCAATAGACACCCAGAATAAATTAACATATGGTGAATGCTGCTTCTGTCATACTGAACATTTTGATAAAAAAACAAACCATTTACAATATGTAATAAAACCCCCTTCATTTCTCTCACCTGAATTTTAACAAAAAATGTTCCAGAAATGTAATGGGTTTGACATACTGATTGGGCTCTCATTTGTGAAGTATTCTACTTTTTCTATCCTTACAACCATAGTATGTATAGTCAGCACATCTCTATATAAGGATGCGCCGAGATGTCTTCTCTGGTAGCTCTGGGGAGTACAAAGAGAGCATAGCTAATACCTCCCCTATTCCAAAGGTAGACGGTCTGCTTTCCATTGTATTTATGGCAAACATGCTGCTTTATGCAAGTTAGTGAGAAAGGATGAACTCTGTATGTGAAGGTTTGTTAAACCTCCCACGGATGGTTTAGCATCAGTAATAGCACTAAAATGGAGTAGTTCTTGCACTCTGTGGAACTTTTATAAAGGATTTAACTGATGTACTAGCTACCAGGGGAATCTTTTTTGTAAAATTCCCCAATAAACACTGGGAAGTGGAAGGCCTGTTGTTGTGCCCTTTCCTTGCCTGAAGGAAAGAGTGAATAGTGAAGATTTACTACTTATTATTCTCATGAAGTGACTAGGTGCAATTTTCTCCCAAATGCATATGCACAATATATGACTGAAATAGTCACCTACACACATTCTGCTGATTGCCTTACAGAAAATCTATTATTTATTACATGATTTGATTTTAGACTTCCCTGGTGTGATCCATTTCCATCCATTAAGGCATTATCCACTGATGTATTACATGCATCATAAATGAAATATTGATTTTTTTTTTAAAACATCAGTTGCTTTACTTTTATCATAAATAATTCCTATAAAGCAAAGATGCATTTTAAACCAAAAGAAGACAAAAGGAAAGGTGCTATTTAACAATAAAATGACAGAGCATTCAAACCTTGAACTAATTTTCAGACTAGTAATGCTTTTCTTTATTATTTCTGAGCTCTGGGTATGTGTTGTATAAATAGTTAATATCATTGCAGGTCCATAACGATGGTGGGGGGGGGGGGGGCATTAAATTCATTATGACAAAGCTTACAAATAAGTAATCAGGGCTATCTAATTTAACCAAATTTTTAAAAATTGAAAATAATTAGTGTATTGATTTGTTCCCATAAAGTTGATTCCTTCATGATAAGTGCTTTTAGGATATGAGAAAAAATTCAACTCTAATTGCCAAGAGTAGTACAGGTTAATATTTTTTTATTTAACCAATATTGAGAGACGCTGTTTCTCTTTAAGGTTTACTATTTGAACATTGACCTATGGTTTTACAATCTTGTTTTCAGTAGCCTATATTTTTTCTTACTGCTTTAAATAAGTGTTTTAAGCTTACTGCTGTCATTGTTGTCTCGAAAGAATCATTTTATTTTAGTGCAACTTTCTCTTAATTGTGAAGCAGAAAGAGGATCAAATTAGACCTTTCTCAGAAGCTTTTAAATTGAGCAGAGAACAATTACTTTTGAAGAGTGTGCACTTTCATCACCTGATAGGAAATATGGTCCAGGTTGATGAGAGGAAAAAAATCAATTGGAACCTTTTCATATTTTAATGAATTAAATTGGTCTTTCTCTATTAAAAGAATAGTTAATTTTATGACTGCCAGTATTGTTGAGGTGCATCTAAAAGGAAAAAAATACAGTGTAATGATGTTGATAGATTTACCAAACCTTATAGGTTGAAACTTGTTATACTGAATGACACTAATTTTGTGTTCACTTCAAAGATGGATTAATAGCATTAGAATAGCCAAGGATCAGGAGACAACTAAAGATGAATTTAATTGACAGATCCTTCCACATACTTCTGTTACCCATGGTTCAGAAAAGGATTTGGAATTACTGCAGTCATGAAAGAAAATCTTGATTTGAAATTTGTTACTCATGCAACATATAATTTCTAATAACTCTTTAGCAACACCATGTCTCATCATGCCATGCATTGCACTTATTCCTAAAAGTAAGATTTATTTGGAACTATTTGCAATGTTGCTCTTAAGATAATGCAATGTTTGCTTTTGAAATGTATATCACTTTCTGCCAAATGCGTTTCCTAGCTGTCCTGTAGAATACTTTAAAGTTCCAGCTTCTGTTTTACATTGTATTAATTTGTTTCTCTTTTGATACTATTTGATGCCATGAAAGTCCTGTTAATAACAATAATAATAATAATAATAAAAAAATTTGGGGCTAAGTTTTCTAAGGCACCTAAGTAGTATTGAAAGCCAGTGGGTGTTAGGATCTTAATAAACTTCAGCACTTTTGAAAAACATATTCTTTGCATCTGTCATGATGGATATTCTGATAATCTGTCAGTTGGATTTTCACCTTACCCCCAATACTTCATAATATCATATAAGAATGTGCACATAATAGGGATTCTCCTTTAATTTATACATTTCCAGGACAAAATTTTCTTTGGTAGATTAAGGAATGGTGCTTGCTATAGATTTTTATTTAAAGCCCTGCCCCCCCCCCCCCGGAACCATTTCCTTACTGCTTTGGTAGCTTCTATGTCTTGAAGCACCTTGTAAAACCTGTTTCATCAACATCATATTTACGAATATTGTGAGTTCAGGTTACGCTGTGTAGCTGGACTTTGGATAGTTGGAAAAAAGAAAGCAACAGCTCAAACAGAGCTGTTGCAAATCCAAAAGATTGTCTTAGTTTCTTTTATGGCTCTCACTGAGGTAAATTAGAGAAAACCCAAATATTGCAGAAACTCGGCCTGCTTGCTTAGGTTAGTAGGCCTGTGCGAAGCAGCTAGTATTTGCTTTGGCTTCAGATTTGGCCAGTTCAGGGGACAGTGATTCGATTCGGTGATTCGAATCACTGTTCTGATTCAGTTCGGCCGAATCTGATTCAGAGATTCGGCAGCAGCCAAATCAGCCAGGTCAGGCCCATCCCCCGCCCCCTCCCAGCCTGGCAATGGCTGCCCCAGCACTTGTGAAAAAACAAAAAAAAGCCACGACTCAGTGGGTGCTGCTGGGCGGGGAGCGATTCCTGCTGTCCCCCACATTGCATGGGAGGCTCTGCACAAGCCCCCCCTTGCTCCCCTACCCCCCCCACAGGTGCCCCATATGGGCCAGCTCTGGCCCTTTAAAAAAAAAAAAACTGAAAAAACCCTGGGACTCTTTGCTCCTGCCAGCAAGGGGCAATTCCTGCTTCCCTCCCCCCACTGCCCTGCACAACATGGGGGACTCTTCATGAGCCCCCAAAGCCCTGAGGCCACTGCAGGAGCGAGTCCCAGGCCTTTTCTCGGCTTTAAGAAAAAAAAGGGCCAGAGCTGACCAAGATGGGGTATCTGTGGGGGAGCAGGGGGAGGGTTGGAGGGCTTGTGGCAGAGCCCCCTATGCAGGATGGGGCAGTGGGAGGCAGCAGGGGTTGCCCCCCCTGCCCAGCAGCACCCGGTGAGCACTGGGGCTTTTCTTTAGATTACCAAGGTGGGGCAGGGGAGTGGGTAGGGGTCAGGGAGGACTGGGGGAGCAGGGGAGGTTGTGGGGGCTGGTAGGGGTCCCCCCATGCTCCCCTCCCTTGCCCTGTCTCTAGTATTTACCAGCTTGGAGTGGCTGCAGCAGCACCGGGGACTGCTCAAATTATCAAAACTCTGAATCTTTGCCAAAGATTTGGAGAGCTTTGAATCAATTTTGACCTTTAAATTGGTCCCCTGATTCAATTCAGATTCAGAGATTCGGCCACCGAATCGGGCTGTATCTCCTCTGAATTGAATCACCACCCTAAGCTTCACACAGCCTTATACTTATACTTATACTTAACTTCAGTCCAGTTTGACTACAGCTTATGTAAACATACTCAAGTTAGTTTGAAAGTAGTTAGCTCACGTTCTGATAGCAACTTTGCTGTAGCTATTTGAAGCAATCAGCTACTGGCAATTTTCCAGGAGAAGCCTGAATTTTAAGTCTGTGTCCCAGTGTCCCCAAACACTTCCAGAAATGAGACTTTAATTTTGAATTTGAAAAATTGATCCTAGATCAGCATTAGTCAGTATTCTTCTGCTTCTGCACTGTGTGTTGCAGACATACCCAAGCTAGCACTAAAGAAGGTTGTTTGTTGACCTTATCTGCACCATGCTGCAGTGAAAACATAACCTTAGGGTGTATACAGCGTTTGCTACACCAGGTCTGTGTTTGTGGCTTAATTTTAAGCCGCATGAATGTAAACCAGGAGTGGTGTGCCCAGACATTTGCCAGTGCTGGGAGCCACCTGGAGAAAAGATGGTGGGTCCTCATCATTGTGGAGTTGACCATCTGGGAGTAGGATGAGAGGAGGGCTAAAAATAGCTTGGTCAGAGTAAGAGAGGGAGGCAGGGCACAACCCTCGGGCTGGGTGAGCAGCTGGGCTTTCTCAACTGGGGCTGTGCTCCAAATGTGTGAAGGTATTTGATGGATTGGGGTAATCCATTCCTGATCTAATTCAGTTAGCCTCCTCTAGTTAGGTCAACGTAAATGCAATGGCTATACTTATTCTTAGAGGTCAAATTTTTCAGTCAGAGGTTTCTTTCATGCTCTTTTCTGAATTGAAATCTATAGAAGTGATATTATATAAGTATACAATATATATTTGTACCTGAGTGTAGAAGTTGACCCATTTAGACAAGAATGCTGATGAAACATGCACAGTTTCATGTGACTTAAACACCAAGTGGATTTCTGATACTTACGTTCCTTCTTACCTTGGTAGTGTAAGAGTGGTGTTGTAGCCAGGATGATCCAGGAATCATGTGAGAGGCAAGGATTTCTTAGGGCAATGTCTTTTATTAGATCACCTGTGTAGCTGGGATAGTCAGATAAGTTTCCAAATGCAAGACATTCTTGTTCATGTTCAAGGAGTAAAAGTCAGTACAGCATAGTAAAAAAAGACCCTGGAAGAGGGAGAAAGATAAATTCTTTTATTGGACCAACTGGACCTGGAAATTTGCTTTCCTTTTCCAACTGCTTTTTACTATGGTGTGCTGGCTTTTACTCCTCAGACCTGAAGAAGGATGTCCTGCATTCAAAAGTCTTGCTCTATCTCAATTATGCAGCTCGTCCAATAAAAGATATCATCCTAAGAAATCTCTGCCTCTTACCTTGGTTAGCATTGCAAGAGAAAGACTCATAGTGCATCATAAATGAGGAGGATTGGTTTGATCTAAATTTTTTTGCTTTCATGGGGCAGGAGAATTAATTGGGAAAATAGTTTTAAATTAGCTTAGCACAGTTCCTGTTCCAGCATTGGCTTGGCTATAAGGAATTTTTTTGCTTGGCTTAACAGGTACAGTTGCCTTTTTGAGTCCCCAAGAATCTCAGCTATGCATGCTGGTATCTAATATAAGTTTCATAATGGTTAATATTTTGGATTCGTAAGCATACAGAAACAAGCCCAGACACGTGGTAGAGAACACCACTAATTAGTTATGTCTACTCAGTCTGGCATGGGCAAAATTAACAGCAGGGACAAAATAAGCTCTTGTGTGTTTATCTCCAAAAGACCAAAAAATGTGATATGCAAAAATGACTTTTGGCTGAGACCGGTATCTCACTGGCACTCATCATAGTGGTGTTCTAATACCTTAAATTCTGGGTTACAAGGCCTGCTGTTTCTTGTTCCTGGGTTACAAGGCCTGCTGTTTCTTGTTCTTTCTGTCCTCTTCCTTTGTAGGTAGGATTATTTTAAAAAATAGAAGGGAAAACTAATGTGAAGACGTAGGATTTCCTTTTTAGGAAGGTGATGAGATTCACGGTCTGATCTAATCCCTGGCAGAAGTAAGTACCACAGTTGTAGGCCAGCTGCTGAGAGAGCTCTGTATTTCCCATGCTCTTGACAGTCAGCCTTGTGGTTGACAGTTTGATTGTTCCTGAGAAACGAAGCTGTCATGGGAGGTCTTTGTTACAAGGAAAGAGGCAGGCTTTAAGGTAGTTTAGGGCAATTCTGTGGAAGGCTTTGAAGATTAAAGCCAAACCTTTGAATCTGCTTCTATATTCAATGGATAGCTTTCAGTGGAGTGCACAAAGTCCTTGGATGATGTGTTCTTGGTGACCTGTGTTGCTATGTGGGCAGGCTGTACTATTCTAACCAAACTGGATTTTTTCAGTGCTGGCGGTTTTAATTTCTAGATATAATGCATTGCAATAATCAAACCAAGTTATAGCTGGCCTGTCATAGCTGAAAGAGCCAACTTCTCTTTATTTAGATGCTGATTGTGCTGAATTTTGAGGGTTCTGCGAGGCAGCGGAGTTGTATTTGCTTGAGATGTAGAGCTGGGCACTGTCTCATAGTCCTTTCTAGTGACTTTGCATAGTTGTTAACCGGGATCCAGCTGAAGACTGAGCCTTATGGAACTCTGAATTTCTACAGGAAAACAGTCGCTCATAACGAGCCACTGGGTTCACTTCCAGAAGGAAGACTCTTGGCCTGTCGAAGAGAGTGGTTTTACTGAGCAGTAGTTTTTTGTTTTTTTTTTTAACTATTTGTTCTAATCTACTTTAAATCCACATTTCAGGTTAATTCAGAATAACTTCCTTGTATTTCCCTCTCTAGGCAAATCCATAGGCTAGTGAGTGTTACCGGGTTGTTAGTAGATTATGACAAGGAGCTCTCGTGGAAAAACAGTCACGTGCATTTGACCCATGTTAAGTGAGATCTCCCGAACAGTGAAATCTGTCTTCAGTAGTTTTTGCATTTTTTTTCTACCTCCAGCTAAACAATTACTGTCATCATATTTGACACGCATACATTTTCATGCTTAAGGGGTAGGCATAAATTCAGTTGCACAATTGAACAGATTGAATTGAATAGAAGAGCAATTATTCCCTTAGCTCAGCGGTGTTCGACTCATTTCTCCCCACAGGCCAGATCTGGGCCATGGGGCTTCTCACAAGCTGGAGAGCCCACATCTGGTGGCAGGGTGGTCACTTGCCAACACGGCTGCCAGAGCCACTGCCTTGGTGTGGCTTCAGAACCCAGAAGCTGAATGCCACTGCCTCTTCTCTACTATTGATTTTAGTGGGCAAAAGTGACTAAAGACCCAAACTTTGGTGGTGGGTTAGCAGGTTGGGAGGGAGCGAGCAACAGTGCCAACACAGCAGGTCTAACAGCCATGTGACAAGTCCCATGGGACCCAATTTAATCCCTTACGGGCTGCACGCAGCTGGCGGGCCACCACTTGGACAACAGTACCCTAGGTCATCATGACTCAATGTCACTCCTCCAGTAAACATGAAGAGAGATGCTCAAATCCACAGCCAAGGCACAACATCCAGAGCTTCAGCAACTTTGGCTTCAAGGCTCTGGCCCCCTTGTTCTAACAAGTAATAATAGGTAATATTTATTGGGAGGGGCAGGAAAAGAAGCAGCGTTATAGCCCAGGCTGCCTCACGAGTGGGTCTAGCAACTTTTCTAGGAATCAGCTTTTCTCTTTGGCTGATGACCTCTGAGGTTCATTGGAATGAAAACCTGGTCTGTGGGCCTGAGATTCCAACTCTAAGGCAGAGAAGTGATGAATCAGAGTTCCTGTTTACCTCAGTTTGTGGTGCCCCCTCATGACTGTGCCCTTCCTTGGTATCCATGGATTTATTGTTACAATAGCCCTGCAAAGTCTAATTCCAGATGAAACACAGAAGAACAATGTGACTTGCCCAAAGTTGTGCAGGAAGTTTGCAGTGAAGTTGGCAGCAGAACCCAGGTCTCTTGAATGCCTATGTAGTCCCTTACCCACAAGAGCATATTTCATGATGGGAGGAAGGGGGGACTGTGAGAGAGTGCTGAGCAATCAGGAGGTAAGCCTACAGGTGAAATAGTGAAACTTTTGGCAAAATGAAATGGAACAGCGGTTTTGAATCTAAATGAAATTTAGAAATGAAATGCTGTTCCACTGAAATGTTGAAACTCAAGTCGACATGGAACGGTGCCATTTCGCACAGCCCTGCTGTTCCGCTCTTCTCTCTAGGTGATTTACATAAGGAACCAGATAGAATTCGTATATCAGAGCTCTTACAAGCTCCATTATTGGTTTTCTTTTGTTCACTTTTAAAAAGCCCAAGAAGGTGAAAGTTGGCATTTCAAGTCCGCTGCTTTGGGAACAGCGTATTGTACACGCAGCTATCGTCTACTTGTGCAACTCCCCTAAAACCTTAACCAGCCTCCAACAAATGCAAACTCAGTGCATACAGTTGCAGTAATTATGCTAACCAGATGATAAAAGCTTCCATTTATGTGGCCCATCTACAGGCTTGATGCAGTCGTTTCCAACTGCAAAAAGCATCTAGCAGTTGGAAACCAAGGGCACCATTAGATTCCATTCTCTTCTCCCATTGTGGAGGGGATAGTCTTTGCCTACAGTACGTTTTGCTAACAATTTCAGGATCATTAAGATATACCCTAGAGTCAGTTAAAATGATCTCTGCTAAAGTAGACTGCAGCTTTTAAAGTTTTGCCTATTACTTCATGTGAAGAGCACATATCCAGATTACAATGATGTATTTGATGGTTTTATAAAACATAATTTATATTCTTAGCATCTTGATTCAGAATTGAGTTCTGATTCATTTACTGTGATTTCATTTAAGAGATTTTTGAGTACAATACAAAGGTACAACATTCATCTCTAAAAGGGTGAGAGTGCAAAAGCATGCAAATGAAAATAAAGATAATTTTGCATTTGATTTGGTATGCAGGTGTGCCACATGCAGGGAAAAATGCACTGAGTTCTGCATAACAAAACAGTCATGTTACAGAACACTTGTACATGCAGCTTATGATTTCCACAGCCTTTTTCTTCCCATTTCCTGTCTTCTATGTGGCTCCTTTTGACTTGGGATCATTATACAGCTACCATTGGACAGGAGTGATTATGCAGATGTGGTTTGATCATGTGGTCTGGTCTAAGGCAACAATAAACCAGCTGAATTATGGTGAATGGGAGAAGATGGGCCACAGCTGTACAGGGAAGTAGGCTTCTGTATCCTTAGCAAATTCAGAAAAGGAATATTTAAATTCAAATGTAAATATAAGCTTCAAACCAGCTTTTTTTTTTTTTTTTTAATTTAAAACAGAAGTGGTTAAAGAACAAATTCTTTGCTTGGTGAATAAAGAATTCTCTGGTAATACCTGCATCTGTATTATACAGAGCAGAAGGAAGACTGAACACATTTTTACGTGGCTGGATCATGGCAGCTCATCATTATGAAGGTCTCAGAGGATTATGTGGCAGAAATTGATGTTCCTAGCTTTCATTTTATTTTAGGGCTGATGGAAGTATAATTTAGTAGCAGTGGGCTATGATTTGAACAGATCTGAGAAATGAGATATTGCTTGATGATAATTGTGTTTTTAGAGGTAGTTGGCGGGATTAGACATATTTTTTAAAAGGGACACTGCCTGCATAAGTTAGAGGACAATTCACTCTCTGTTGTCTTTTGAATAGAGGGTTGGTTGTACATGGGACATACATTTGTGGTGTAACAAATGACAATATCAGATATGCTGTGAATCTTGGACTGTTACCATCATTACTTTTTCTGAAACGTTTTGGGCATTATCTTATCTTATTTATTCAGAGAATTATTCATTAAACATCTGTGAGCTCTGGCATACTATCCTCTTATGGGTTTACAGTTCTCGGCCTGGTGATCTTGTTTAGCAGTGCAAGCTCAAGAGTGCCCCAGAAAAATTGCATTACAGGAACAGCAGGAAATTCCCACATACAGGGATAAGCAATGAAAGATCTGCTGGGTTCAAAATGAGATCATTTCCTCATGTTTCATCCTTTACATGACTTTTGTGGTATGTGCAAATCAAGCCTGAGACTGGATTAAATGTATGCTAGTGAGAGAGACTAAGAAAGGAGAGATAGAGACAAAAAGAACATTGGGCATTACTTTTAAACCTCTGGCTATGTTCTCAGATGTGACAAATCTGTATAGAGCTATGTCTTCAGTAAAACTATGCTGGTTATATTAGCTGAGAATCTGGTCCTCACTTTATAGATGTTTATCTCCTTTTAATTCTTTAAGCATTGAAATATCAGCTAAGAAGTCAAACCTTTCAATGTGACAAGAAAAGTTCCACCAGTTCTACAAGGCTCAGATTTGACCTTAAAGCACCCTATTTATCTAGTTACTGTCAAACAAAACCAGAATAATTTCCAGGATTATAATGGAGTGAATATTTTTTAAAGTGACTGGTGAAATATGGTCTTTTTGGTGATTAAAAATAAACAAAAAAATAAATAACATTTCTCTCTCTCCATGGTGATGGTAGGGTGATTCATTTTGAAATGATGTGGATATTGCTGACTGCAGGACAGGTACAAGTATGATGTTTTGTTAAAGAAATTTGTTTGCAATCTATTTTATTTTGATTTGTTACTTTAATAACTTTGCATTATTATAATTTTTAATATACATTATTTTAATAATGTTTGGTTAGAGACTAATTATGCTTTTAAATACAAATCTATTTACATTAGAAATTATAACATCTTATATTAAGGCCTGAATATCTTAAAATCCATAAACATCATTTGTATTAAACTAAAACATTGTATGAGAAATATGTGTTGGTTGCTGAAGTTTTTAAGGAGTTGGTCCTGAAGTGGAGGAAGACGCTGATTTAAGTGCCTGAGACCAGAGCCTATTGAAAATGATAATTCAGTACTTGATGCTCCTACAGTTTCTTTTTCAGGTGCAGAGAGAATAGTTTCTTTATTGCAGTTTACTAATTTAGTGTCGTTCAATACCTAGTTCATTCAAAGCTAAGAAACTGACAGGGAGCTGAAGAAGTAGAAAAACTTATTTTCTGCTTTTAACTTATGAATAAAGTGTAAGCATGAGAAGCTAAGCAGAAACAGTCCATTCAATTTACTGACTGCAGATTCTTCTTTTTTATTAAAAAAAAAATCAGTTCTAAATGCAAAACACGTTTTGTTTGCATGTTATATGTAGAGCATCATATTGTGTGGTTTGATATAACTGCCATATTTACTCAAATAGAAAATTAAGTTTTTTCCCCATTTGGCATAGGGAAAAAGCCCCATCCTCTTATTATTGCATACAATGAAATCTCATTAAATACACTGCCTATTATTAAATGTCTGCCAAAAGCAGCATGTGCTCAGCAATGAAAACCGACTATGAAGTTGATTAAATTCTGCCAGCACTGAGTATGATTATAAAATGCATTGCTCACATTGGGCAAACATGCTGATGGGAACCTGTCACAAGAATAGGTTAGTATAGCCCTTCTGAATAAGAGATTCAGTAGTGCCCATTAAGTGCAGTTCCTCTCCCTCTGACACTTTTTCCAAGTCATGCTGAGCCACGACATTGTGTGCAGTTCACCCAGAATCCCTGTGCTGGCCCTTCTCTCAGCTTGGCACATATGATTAGTGTGGGCCCTCCACCCACAAGATGAAGCCAGACCAGGTTGCCCTGCTCTTCATTTACATATATAGTTTTAGAGCATCCCAGGACTCTTGACAAGAACACACGGTTCCAGTCATGAGTGGGGGGCTAATTAGCACGTGGATCCCCTGGAGGGGGGTGGTGGTGGTAAGAAGTATCTTGAGTACACAGACATACTGAGCAGTGCTGAGCTGTGGGGTCATCATGGCTTGAAATGCTGTTGACTTTGGTGGGTCCAGCCCAATGAACTATGTGGTAAATCATGAGCCTTTGCCTTTGGACCAGTATCATGCATAGTTTGTACTACATACAAGTGGATGCCAAAGTGCTGCTCAAAAGTGTGTTTATAGAGTATCTGTGCTAAAACTTGCAGCAGTTTCACAAAAAGGTGACATGCATTAATTCTGGATAAAATCAGAGCGTGGGTAGTAGGTGCAAATTGCTACAGCCATATTTAATTTTAGGGTTATTGTGTTTTAAGTTTGCTCCCCATTTCCATATACTTAGTGGGAGCAGGGTCTGACAGCAAGGAAAGGGGGAACAGACTTCCAGGGGAATAAGTTTGGGGGGAAGCAAAAATCAAAGGGCTACCTGGTGCCCCAGATTTTTTTCCCTGCTATAGCAGTGGGAGGGGGACAAATTCAAGGCAATAGATAGATTGCCCCCCAGATATGTGCATGGGGTAAGCGGAAGCTGCCTGTTGTGTGCTCATGGCTGGGGCTGCACCAGTCTCTTCCTGGCAGGGGCTCTGCTCAGGAGGGGTGGGTGGTGGTGGCACTGGGAGGGGGTGCGACAGCTGCCCCAACATTCTTTGTAGCCCCCCCATAACTCCTGCTCCCAGTGCTGCCTGGCCCGAGTGCAGCCCCAAGCACACAGCAGCAGCCCTCCCTTGCCCTGCACACAGATCTGGGTAGCATGTATACCCCTGCCCATACCTCCTCTGGGCTGCACACAGTGGTGGGTGTCATCCCCAACCCCATGCCTTGTGCCCTCCAGATGAACCACGGCTCCATCCCACAGTCTGTGCCTGCCCCACTCCCTCCATCACTGTGGGGGCCTCAATCCTCCCCCACCATGCCCCTTCCCTCCCCTCACAGACTTACTAGTCAGATGTTGCTCTCCAAGTTGCTAGGTTGTACTCCTCTCTTCGTGCATGTTGCAGCTGGGTGCACGCATGTAACATTTATTGGCAACAATATTAGCCAATGAGCCAAAAAAGCTGATTGTCAATAATGTCAGTTTTCCTTTTATTGGTGCCAATGCAATATGGACCAATTGTATCAGTGACCCCCTAAACATAAAATATAAATACATACATGTAAAACCATATAAATTGCTCAAGTATTTTTAGCTATGTGGCTCCTTCTGGTTAGCTACAAATAGTACCAAATTTAAGGTGAAAATTACAGTTAGCTGCAAGTTGATATGATTTAATGGTTACCAATCAATGAGAAGTGACTTTTCATGGAGGGGAGACACATCCTAAAAAGCACAAATGCAAAAAAATTAAATAATGAATTATTTAAATCAAAGTTTGATGTGTACTGATTTAAATCATGATTAAAGTGATCCATTTAAATTCCTCTTATTTAAATCAGTCCATCCTAATTGGCTGCCATACCTTTGTTTCAGAGCACAACACTGTAAAAAGTGACAACCTCAGTTAGTCAAAATGTCTAGGGGTACAGTCTAAGCCATGCATAGCAGGCTCATTTGGCAATCAGAAAATTGCCTGGTATGCTATGTGGACAGTTAATCCTTCTAGCCCATCTCAACTAATGTCAGAGCTGTGTAATTAGCAATCCTGGACTTGACTAGGTCAAGCTAATTTCAAGGCTGTTATTAAAGTCAAGGATCTTGGAGTAGCAAGGTAACAAACTTTAATGATGTGTGAGCAACTGACCGAGACAGAGTTCCAGCTCTGAGTCACAGGGTAATCAGCATTAGCATCATAGGAGGTAGGGTTAGAAGGGACCCCATGAGATCTTCTAGTTCAGCCTCCTGCTGAAAACTAAGCTATCCTAGTCAAGTATTTGTCTAACCTGCTCTTGAAAATTTCCAGAGATGGAGATTCCACAGCTTCGCTAGGTAGCCTTGTGCAATGCTTAATTGTCCTCAGAGTCAGTTCTTCCTAGTCTCCAACCTAAATTGCCTCTGCTGTAATTTGAGGCCATTGCTCATAGTCCTGTCCCCTACGGACATAGCAAATAGTCTGTCTCACCCTCTTTGTAACTGCCCTTCAGGTGCTGGAAGACTGCTAACAAATCTTCCCTCAGTCCTCCCTTCTCCAGACTTAATTGACTGACTATAGGTGTGTGTCGGGGGAGGGGGTGGTAATTATAGTGGTTCCCAGACAGCTGTTCTAATTAAAATGGCTCACCATCACATGCATTAAGCCCCTGTGCATTTCAAAATGGCTGTGGGGCACTTTATCTAAACCTCATTTGATGACGTTGAGATAAAGTCCACCGTGGCTATGACGGTTACGTGACGCTGGAGTGTTCCAATTAAAATGTGGAGCATACTTGATTAATCAAGTCTGCTCTGACACACTGTCATTAGAATACTAAAGAGCACGTCTATTGGCACCCAATAATCCTAGTTCTTCCGTTTTTTCCTCATAAATCATGTTTTCCAATAATTTCCTCATAAATCATGTTCTCCAATAATTTTTGTCTCTTTCCTGGACTCTTGCATCTTTCTTGAAGAGTGAAAGAGGTGTCCATAAAACTGGACACAGTTCTCCAGGGGAGGCCACATTAGTGCTCAGTAGATTTGAGGAATCACTTCCCTTGATCTGCAAGTGCCACTCCTTTTAATACAGTACAGCATACTGTTGGTGGGGTTTTTTTCCCTTTCCTTCCAACTGCTTCATCTGAGGTCCCTTTCCATGCCTTTCTTTGTAGTACTTCCCATTCCCATGCCATGCATTGTCTTGGAACAATTTCCTTTTTAAATGCGTAATGAACATTCTTACTCCATGCTCTTTCGGACCTCATTTCCATGATTCACTCTATTAAAAACGTGCCTGAATGGGGGATATAATTTGAGAACTAGTGCCGCTGACACTTGTTATAGTCTTCCAAAGTTTCAGGCATTCCTGGAGTATCAGAAGCACATATTTCTAGTGAAGATAGCCTAAGCAGCGATTGTCTGATGTTATCCAAAAATAGAAGTTATTGAATTTGAGACAAATATTTTGACATGCCTTTTAAATTTGACTGAGCCACTGATGACAAATTGTCAATTTTTATAGCTTTTTCTATGTTGTATTTGGACTAAAGCTATATGCCAAAGAATTGTTTAGGTCTCATGGTTCTCTTGTTCACTATCAAAAACAGGAAAGGTCTTTATAAAAAAAAAATATACTTAATCATAATTAATATTCTATACTGAAATAATAACATAAATGTGAGTCTTTCTGTCAGCTGTGAGGTAACAGAATTAGGGATGTTCAAGCAAATACTAGGCCCAATTTTCAGTGTAGTCATTTGCACCAGTACAGCCACAGGCTTTTCAAAAAAAATGCATGCTCTGATTGATTAATGTGATTCTTTGTTACTCCATTATCTGACAGATCTCTCTATTTTAATTCTCGAGTGCAGTGTCACAATTCTTAAATGGCCTAAATGTTGGGCACCCAACTGCTGTATGCTTTAAAAACATCTAATTTTCAGAAAACTCTATTCACTCATCTCTTGAAAATCTGACCCTTTTAAAACATAAGTACTCAAAATTACTAGTCACATGAAAACAATGAAAAGAGGGGTTATATATTATTAACCTACCCTGTCCTATTCAGAAAAAAAAGTTCTTGTGTTTTAAGAAGGGGTGGGTTTTTTTAAGGATTATATGGAAAGATGGGGGAGAAGTAAGATGAGAACAGAGTGCACTCTGTCATATAACTCTTTCCATGATTTTTTTCCTAAAGCAACATAGTGATTTTTTATTAAGCTCTTAAAAAAAAAAAAAAAAAACTTACCTCCCCACACCCAAACATCCAAACAAATCCAGTGGCTACCCAGCTCTTATGAAAATACCAACCAGTATGCACAAATAATTTACTAAGGAAAAATTATAAACAGTGCACAATACAGTATTTTAAATGTTTAACTTGAATATTGCTTCCTTTTTAACATATGCAGCCTTAAAAAATAGTCAGTCCTAATTAAAATACCAGGGTAGTGAGCACATTGAGGAAGACAGCTGAATTTCTAGATGGTGCTATAAAAGCCATACTTCCTGGCTGTAAAGCTCATTGACCAGACAACACGGTATAAATTTGTCCCACAGGCAATGAAGTAGCATGTGGGAGAGGAAGAAAGGTGGGATGGATGACTGTTTGAGGAAACAAGGCAAACAAGGATTAAAATAGTGCTGGGCAAAAGTGTGGTCTTGAACACATTCTTCTGAGTAGTTTGGGAATAAAGACTTAAAAAGGACCCAGGAAGAATATTCCAGGGAAAAAGTCTTGTCCAAAGGGAGCCATTAGTTAGTTAAAGAGTTTATTATACTAATGCCTTAGGTTGTGGAAAGCAAGAAAATGTCTGTTCTGTCTGCTAATGTGAGGACTGTCTGGCCTTGCATAGAGTTCAGATACCTTTCAATATCCTGTTTGGGAAGATGAGTAAAAAAGGAAAAACTAAGAGAAGGAAATTGAGGGGAGATGTTATTAGTACTGGCTTCCTGGGAAGGGTTCTCTGTATTTGGATTGGCTGGGTCACTGAAGGTAAAGACTTTTATCAGCATATGGCTGAGGCATTATCTTGATGTGGATTGTAAGGGGACTTGCTGCATGACAAGAAGCTAAATTAATTAAAAATAAGAAAGGCAAGTGAAAAAATGTACAAGATATTTGGGTCCTTCATTAAAAAGGGACATTGGAACTGACATCTCCTGAAAGCAAAGCAACATCACCAAAGCATTGAGGAAGAAACTCGATCCTTTAAGGTGGGGGGAGAACTCGTCTTATTTAGAACAGACAAAAAGTGAAATTGTAGCAATGAAAATTCAATCATGTCCCATTCTGAGAGCAGATTACAATATTCGTTGGCTACAGGAAGGCTTTAGTGAAAGCAGACCAACCTATGCAACTGGGAAACTTTTGTGAGCTATTGGAAAATAAATCGCTAATGCAGAAAACATTCCTCAGTGCCATTGTATATTATATCACTGATGGGAAAAACAGGTGACGGAATGCTTGGAAAGGACCCCTGAGATCGCTTATAGGAAACTGAGAAACAAAGTGGCTTATATTACAGGGTTAGAATAAGAACACTGTTTTGGCATTGGAATGAGCAGAAGTTTAAAATAAGGAGGTATAAATTACCAGAATAGCTTGTTTCAACTCAGTTTTAGACTGCACAATCACTTTTTCCTGTACATTTTGAAACATTGAATGCATCTGCAAGTTCTAGGGCTTATTGCCTTTATTTCTTCATGATGATATTCCAAATGTCCCCCTCTTCTCTCCCCCTCCAGCAAGAGAGATGCGATTCTTATTCCCATTCACAAAATTGGTTAAAAGAAAATGCCTGTTTGGTGTTGATCTCATTGTTCATATTGTCTAGGTGTGTCCATCACACAGAGGAAGGAGCACTGAATCTGTTTGAAACTGCAGTGTTGGTAGACTTCAAAACAGGCAAAACTACGCAACACATAAGGGAAAGTATGAGCTGCTGTCTGGTTCTTAAATTTTAAATACTATTCATGCCACTTCTTTAGTGCTTCAAATTTTTGCCAACTTGGATCCTCATTTGTTACTTTTATCATTATAATTGATGCTTTTGCTATTATTTGTGTACAGCAATAAGTAAGGCAGTGATTTTTTTTTTAATTGTCCTCGTCTCTGTCCCTCTGAGATCACTGGTAATTAGTTACTAAATTATATGCAATAATGTCTTTATTACAGATAATATTACCGTATAGATTCCTTGCATGAGAATGTAATAATGAGATGGTTTGGGAAACAGATATTAATGCATTATGAAGCATCATTTATTGCACGTCACATTTTTAATAAGCGTGCCAATCATGCAGATAGGCCAGTTTTTTTTTTTCCTTTGCGACAAAAGCCATCTTTGTTATATATCATAATCCAATGTCAAATGCAAATGTTGCTAATTCTGGTGATCAGAAAGTGTTGCTTAAAAGTTCTTGCTTCAGATGCTTTAGAATTAAATAAAGAATAAAGTTGTGCCAGATGGCAGAGTTTCAGGATATCTTGCAAATGAATTTGCCTTGTTGTGTCACAGAGGACATGAATAAGCGCCATAAGATAAATATTTGTGATTAGTTATGAACAGCAAAATGTTCAGGTTGTTTTGAGGACAATGCTGAATTATGAAAGAACTGGTAGGAACGTTCCACGTGCATTTCAAATGCAAAAGACAACGATGGCTATGTTGCAGCTGGTGTGACTTGGCGCATAGCTTCACACAAGTCAGCGACACTTCCTGTTTTGATCACCTGAGTGTTTGGTCCTACATCTTCATGAGCCAACTGTGTTTTGTAAAACTTTGGTACTAAGGTATGTAACTTTCTTAGTTCATAACCCATATGGAATTGTCTTTAATTTGCTTCCTTTTGCTCATTCAAGCTGGCCAGAGAATGGTAAGACTTTGTCAAGAAAAAGTTTGAAACTGTGTGTTCATATTTTTAAAATAATTTTTCACCAAAACTTTCCAGTTTGCAAAACTTCATAGTGTTTCAGTTAGACTTGTTTGTCCATGTTTGTTTTTATTGGAAGAAATGAATACTTTCCATGAAAATGCTCTGGGTGGGGAGGGGGAGGGGAATCTATTTCTCATTAAAAAGATATTTCATCCAAAGGATTTCAACCAGCTGCATTCAGCAAAGCTTGAACCTTGATCAGACGCATCTAACCTTCCAAAGAAACGGGCTGCTATTTGTGCTTGCTTTGTTGGAAAGGCTTATTAATTTAAACAAATCCATAACACTCCGGCCTGGCCACTGTGTTACATGTGGCCTCATTGTAGATAAACTTGAACATTATAAGAAGCTGGTTTCAGAGAAGCAGTGCCAGCCTTTCCTTTGATAAGCTTTTCTTTGAAGCTCTCGAAGTGTATTTTGTTTTCTTGTGTATTTTTAAAGCACTGTGTACATTTAACAACTTTCTAAAATAAATAAAGCTCTCCCCATTTGTCTCTGATGAAAGCTGTATATAAATGTATATGCAAATTAGGCCCAGCTCCTGGCATATTGCCAAAAAACCCTCAGTACTCAGTGAGGGTTATGCACTATAAGATCTCACCCTTAGGAACTCATTCTTGATAGCCCGCCTAAACTTTTTTTTTTTTTTGCTTAATGTAATGTCTTTAGTTCAACCACTCAGATGGTTGAATATTTTAATGGCTTTTCAGTCTTGCACTTAAAGTGAGAGAGTGATTTTTACACACAACTTTGTATTATTGTGTTGAACTGGGATTGTAAGTGGATTTGAATATTTTACACTTGAGTCTGGTCAGTGAAACGTATAGTGTATGTTCCTACAAGTCTTGTAGATACCAGAGGAAAACTCCAATCTACAAAAACTGCTTGTGTCTAATTATTCTCTGTAGCCTAGGAGGTACTGAAGTCTTTTGTGACTCTTTACTATTCTCTCCAGCAAATATAAAGTCAAAGGACCCTTCTGTTCATACATTGTGCATTTCAGTGATCTTCTGTAGAGTGATCATATTACAAAAGTATATTCAACATTTGCTTATGTAGTGAAAATCTGGAAAAAGGATCCTCCTTTGGGTTCTGGTTTTTGATTATATCTCTCTAATTACACACATCTAAGAGAGATTACATCACATATTCCACAGACATGACCAAAGCATATGGCTCAAAATTTATGAGATAAACACTATTAGTTCAAATACATAACTGCAGTGTAATGTAATGTCGTTTAGGAAAATTGGGTTGAGTCTTTCAAACTAACCACAAGTAGATCCAGAGCAGACAAAAGATATATATCTTCTATCGTCTCTTCTAGACTGTATTACACGTTAGGTAGGACGCCAGTCATTGTGAACTGCCTTCTGTATCCACAGCACGTTACAGATGCAGTGTTCCTTCTGCAGAATCATCCTAACAATGGGTGTGGTGGTGATGGGGGAATTGTTAGGGATTTAAGACCATTGGAAAAGCTGTTGTTTTTTAAATAATCTCTGTGAAATCTACAGGCATGATTTTTCCAGCAGTTTTGTCACTCATTTATCAAACTATGGCGTAATATTTTCTTTTTTCCCTGTTGGATTAGGAATGAATTCAGATTTAATTTGGAAGATATGCCATTGGCTTTAAATTGATCATGACTGTGTCAGCTGAGTCGGCAGTGAGAAGGACGCTCTACAGCTTATGTATTACAGACCAAACAAAGATGTGAAGGAGAAATATGAAGTCACCATAATGTTGAATTTGATAAACTGACAGTTGAAGAGTTGAATGTTGTTTTCAAATACCCGCTTTTTGTTTCTTTTTTTCTGCATGCAACATGAATTAATTGGACACATTTCAGTTATTCCGGTCTCATGTTCAAACTTGAGTGCCTAAAGTTAATCATGTAAATCTACGTTTAGGCATCTCAGTGAAAGTGCCCTGATTTTTAGAAGTGCTGAACAATTGAAGGGGCAGGAATAATTTGAACATTTAACAGAACGAACAGAAGAGCCTGGTCAGTGGAGAACATCAAACTATGAACTGTTTTAAAAACCCAAACCAAAGGGCACTGTATAATTGTGGAGATTTTTCTGTTGTTGTTTGAAACAGAAAAGTGGATTGAACTGTAATATGGTGCAATCGCTTCTGAAATTTCACTTCTGAAATCGGCACTGTATCTGAGTGCTAGACAAATGACAAAAGAAGTTAAACTGATCAGTTAATTTTATGCAGGCCTAACCTCCAGCAAGCCAAAATACTGGAAAGTGTTAAATTGGCAAGCCAAGTTTCAAACTCAAGTGTTCTGTTTTAATGATAGTTATAAACTCTGGAAGAAAAAAGGGTATATAGTGGAAACACCAACACTGTCCTCAGTATAATAATGGAATCTTAAACAATACAGTTAATGCAGTAAACCTGCCAAATCCATTTGACTGCAGGGGGTCTTCCTTGTCTGGCACGCTCTCAGTCTCACATAAGACATTTTAAATGACTACATCTCTTTCCAGTTTACAAGTGACTGCTGGGCATTTAGTTTTCATAATGTTGACTTAAGTGTTCTTCAGCGCTCTTGGCATATGCTTGATTTACAGCCATTTTATGACTGCAGTGAATTGCCACAAATTGGGGAAACTCTCATAAAATGACAAAGAGAAACACTCCTGCTTCATGGCACAATCAGTGTCTTGCGATCTTTACTGCAGTGAGCTTTAAAGCTGAACAGTATGTTGGGTCTGATTTACTGTGAAGCCAGCCTACAAGGGCCTTAAAGAGGACAGAGAAGATCTCCTGAACATGCATCTTGAGTAGGAAGCCTCTCTGGGTTCACAGAGACAAGCTTCTTTGCCCATGGTGTTGGAAGTCCTTAGGGGGATAAGCTGGGGTCATGGATGTGGAGAAATGGGTGTCTTAGAGTTTGGAACTTGTAGGGGGCCATTGTGCATTGCACTGTGGCTGTTTATTGTTTCCCCTAGCTCGAAGCACATTGTGAATTCAAGCAGCTTTTGAGACTCGAATACCCGAATGACCCTTTGAGTATTGAGAGTGTAAAGGGAACACCAACAGCAGGAGAATAAATAATAATTGGGACTAGTATTGCTGACTCAAACAATGTGACTGCTTTTCAGCAGTGGTTCTAGGTAAGGCACAGGGCAGGGGTTTAGATGCAATCAGTATATCCTAGCAGGTGTTTTCTCTTTGTCACTTTTCCGGTTCCAAAGATGGTCATAATGGTTCAATGCAATTCTAGGGAGGTGATACGTAGGTATAAAAAAAGACAAATAATTTACCTTAACTATTCTAAGATTTGGCTCATCTCCATTTTAAACCTTAGGTGCAGAGTTACGTTGAAGAATTTTGGGGCTTAGACCCTTGCAGTTGATCCAAAATGTAGTTAGATGTTTCAGTTGTTTCTTTATGCAAAAAATATTTGCTTTTACCCCTGATATGTTTATCACACTAATTGGGAGCAAACAACAACTGTTAAGTTGCTCAAATTTTGCTAACAAATTTGATCCCCAAACAGAAATTATTTATGGTAGTTTTGCCATCCCCTTAATCAGTCTTATCTTAGTTCATGACTGAAGCAAACTGGCAGACTTGTACATTTATATCTCTCATTAGGCCTTGATTCAAGTTTCTTTTGACTTCATTGGGTTTTGAATTAGGCTAGATTGACCCTGAGATTGCTTCTTACTGTGCAAGTGCCAGTTTGGCCAACAGTTATATATCTGAGGTTTTACCTCCATCAGGTCACCTGTCTGCTTGGAGAGGAATGCAGTGGAGTAGGGAGGAGGACAGTATGTGTGTTGAACAAACACAAATCATTTCTCTTGGCTAGTGCAAAAGAAATTCAAAAGTTTTCTAGGATATTGTGTTTATCAAATATAAACCAGAATACATTCACTGTTGCATCAAATTAAATAACCAATTCGATAGTTCTAGGATATAGGAAAGATTTTCTGTTTGTTCATTTTTTAAAGATTTTTTAAAAGAGAAGCTATGTTTATTGACTGAGTTACTGTAACACAGCAAGGAGCCTACATTGAGGTAAACCTTTCTGTTCAAAAGCAGTTTTCTGCATTTTTTCTTTTCTTTTTTTCTGTTAAAAATGCACTTGAACAAAGTATAGAGAAATGCATCTCCCAACTGGCCACACTGTGGCCTTCTCCTCAAAGGAGTACAGTTTTCCCCAGGTATGGGCCATTTGAATATAATTCCTCTTTCATTACTGACAAAGGAAAATTGATGTCACATGCGAAAGGAGCACTGATGATGTTTAACATATCTTATGTTAAAAGAACCCTGTAGAAAAACATAGTGTGGTTGTGATTATGCAGGCATCATTTCAGAAAGTCAGGCCATTCATTGTCATCTTATTTACAAATCTTTGCAGCAACAGTATGTTATTGCATCAAGCTCTATAGCATGGAGAGCACTATATTAAAGGAGAACTTGGATCACAAGCCCCAGCTATGATTTTGATAATTATATATTGAGTGCTAACAATAGGTAATACAGGAGAAGATTGGAGTTTGAGTTCATCAGGTGATGGTTTTGGGTTTCCTTCTACCTCTGAATGTCAGTGTGGTGGTTTATTATGCATGCGTGTCTTATGGTAAAGCATTTAAGGTTCTCATCTGCCAAACACTTAGGTGCTTAACCTTTTCCTCATGTTAATAATCTATTGGCCGCATCCAGACAAGTGTGGATGTTTGGTTCCCTAGGGACAACTAGCGGCAGTGCACCTTGCGCTGATGCTACTTGCCCCGGGGCACGCCTGTGCCATGTGAGCTCTGGCATGCAGCATGTAACCCCGGGTGGGGCAGCCTTACCTGGGATCCTGGGGGCCTCCTGGGGCTGCAGCAGGAGTGATCTTGCTGCTTAGAGCCTGGCCAGCAGCTACAGCACAGCTCCAGCTGGCCAGGCTTCAGTTTTGAGCAGCGCACATTGCCCCTGCATGTGCCACTCTGCTTTTTTTTTTGCACAGGTTTTTTTGACCCCTGGATATCCAGGGGTTAAACAAAAAATCCCTGTGCTACTCCCATGCAGTGCAGCAAACAGCTGAATGTGCGGTATGTGGTGCCATTCAGACAAGCATAGATGCGGCCATTGAATTTAATGGAATTGTTCACAAGTAGAGTTAAGAAGATGTGTAAAGAAGAGCTGGATCTGATTCTAAATTAGGATTTTTTACATTATAATTGTTGAAAGAGATAGTATGATATCATTATTCTAGTGCTTGCAGGCTTCTGGAAATTTAGTCAGGTAATTTTGGTTAGTTCATAAGGTGCAAATCTATACCCATATAGGACCACGTGGCTATTCTTTTTCTGATTGAATGCAAGTTAAATGAGATGAATTTAAAATGTCATGATTTTTATTTTGTTTCACTGGTTTGAGTTTAAGTAGAAGTTAAATCAAGACACTTTCAGATAGGAGTGCTGAATTTAGTATTCAGATATTCTTTCCATTTAGGTTTTGCAACTCAGGAATTTTAGATTCTCTACCCACAGAGTTTATTTCAAGATAAATGAATATACCATCTACCATCAGTAGCAGGTAAGAGGTCTAGTATTAATTTCCTGACTGCTTGGCAAGATATAATTTTTGCATTGAAAAGGCCAGTTCAAATGGAGTTCCAACCTGGGCTTGCTGACTAGCTATACTAACATATCTTTACTAACCTGTACTTTTCTGAAAAACTGCTCATTGATCTCAACTCTTCCAGTGTAAACAACCTAGCCATGGTTCTGGCATTTTTACCTCATTGTGAGGTGCTGGTACCCTTGGAAACAGAGAGAATTTTTGAGCGAGAAGGTCTGGTTATAGACATAGCCACCCCATCACTTGGATAGTAAGAAAAGGGGATGATACTGTAGAGAGTCACGGTCAAGATCAGAGTTAAAATGTATTGTTTTGCTATACAATAAGCAGAACGATAATTTTTTTTGCAGAAGCATTTATCCTCTTAGAGAATAAGTAATGTGCATACAGATAATTAAATTCGCAAGTTCCCTAGCCTGTTTACCCACAGGCAAAGCATAATGAATTCCTAAATGATTTCATTCATAAAATGCTTAAATGGGTAAAATAATTTTGCATGGGTACTATGGAAAAATTCTGTTGTTTCTCTCCTAGTGTGACATGAAGGGGAAGGTAAAAGAAGCACTATGATCTGGCATATCTATGGGTCTGGTTCTGTTCCAGCAAGGGCCTCTGCCTGCCTCAGGGCTGTGTTTTACCTTCTAGTGAAACAGAGGCTCCTTGATTTTTTGCTGCTTCCTGCTTCCAAAAGGAATTCATTCAAAGCAACCATTTAAAACTGCTTGTACCAGAGGCACTGCTACAAGTTATTTATATAGAAATCATATCACAATTCAGAAATGTATTGACAGTACAAAAATTATTAATCAGATCTTTACTCTAGCTACCAGCTAGGCCAATAATGGAGAGTGGGTACTAAAGTGGTTTTTGTAGATGGTGGGTACATGTGTTTATTGCATTTACTGCATGGTATCAGCCCTACTTAACTATGTCATCAGCTTTGTACCACCCATGGCAAATTCTCTTTTAAGCCAGCTTTTGAGGACAGAACCATGGTTCGCTGAAGTCAATGGAAAGGCTATTGTTGTATTAGAGGGTTTTGGATCAAGCTGTTGTGGCGGGAGGATTGATTTCTGTCCCATCCTTTTGCTATGAAGTTCCAAATGACCCAGGCATGACACACAGTAATGACTCTGAAGTGACAATTTATTATAATGCACATTTGGGTGTGTCCATACATGCAGGCACATGCACTTGCAGCAGCTCAAATAGCAGTGGCACAAATCTGTGCCAGAGATTTGTGCCTCAGCATGTGTGCCCGAACATGCACTTTGGTACGGGGCAAATTGTGCCACTTGGGGCAAATTGACCGTGCCCAGCTCTGCCCGGATTTTCCGCCAGGCGGAGCTAGAGGCTGGGGCCAGCATCTGTGTAGGCCCCAGCAGTATAAAAAGCTGGCCTGAAGAGCGGTTCAGGGCCACTTGCCCTCAGGAGCTTCTGAGGCCTGACCAGTTGGTATCTGGGGACACTATCCCTTTGTGCCAGCTGGACTGCTGAAGAAGCCGTAACCTAGAGTGGCTCTTGCACCCTAGGGCACAGCCTGGGGGCTGCTGCCTGGCTGTGATCTGCTGCCACCTATGACAGCGCATGGCCCCATGGCTGCACGCTTGCCAGACCCAGAAGGAGACCACACGGCCACCTGGGCTGTGGTATGGGCACTGCAGCAGGGCCTCCTGCATTTCTGGGACAGCTGCTTGCAGGCTGTATCTGCACAGTTGGCCTTCATACGGAACTGCTGCCATGTCTTTTTTGCTGCCCTCATCCTGCCATCTGGGCAGCTATTGCCCATAAGATGTGTTTGTTCTGCTGGCCCACTTGGAACTGTCAAAGCATGTCCTCCTGGCCCCAGTTGGCCAGGTCAGCCACCTCATCTGCCCTCCAGCTGGGTACCCAGTGCTGGCCTTGCCTGGGTCTTGCCACTGGCTCCTTTGATTCTTCCACCTAGGTCTCGCCACTTGTCTCACCAGCAGAGCCTGGTGTTCCCTGTTTAAAAATTGCAAATTCTCTGATTAAAAAGCCCAAATTCTCTCATTAAAATACCCCCAATCCGCATTCTCCCATACTTATTTGTTGCTAGTAGATGCAGGGAAGTGCTTCTACCTCTCTATTCGGCACTGGTAAGGCCACAGCTGGAGTACTCTGTCCAGTTTGGGGCACTGCACTTCAGGAAGGATGTGGATAAGCTTGAAAGGTTGCAAAAAAGGGCCACCCATATGATTAGGGGCTGGGAGAACAGGTCCTATGAGGAAAGACTCTGGGAACTGGGCCTGTTCAGTCTGAGTAAGAGAAGACTGAGAGGTCACTTGATAGCCACCTACAAGTACATAAAGGGTGAGCATCAAAATCTAGGGGAGCAACTCTTCAGGGAGGCACCTCTTGCAGGGATGAGGACCAACTGACACAAGCTAATTGAGGGAAAATTTAGGCTGTACATAAAGAAAAACTTTTTTTATGTAAGGATTACCAGAATCTGGAACACACTCCCAGCAGAGGTGGTGCAGTCGCCATCCTTGGAGGTGTTCAAGAGGAGGCTGGATAAGCACCTTGTTGAGCGTGTTTGAGCCCGATAACTTCCTGGCCCTGGCAGGGGACCAGACTCGATGATCTTGCAGGTCCTTTGTGGTTCTTTGATTCTGTGATTCTATGATGTCCCTCCTGAACAGTCCCCCCCCATCCCTACATCCCTACTTACCAGGGACAGCCTGGGCCATCTACTACTGTAGCCTTGCCCCACTTCTTTTTGCCCCAGCATGCTGAAGCAGCATGCTGGAACAGCAGAGGTAGCGGGCAGGCATAGAGACACTCAAGCCGGGTGCCAGAGCATCTTCTTGCAGGACACAGCCTCCGGTTGCTTTGGGGCACACTCCTCAGGTATGCCCTGTGCCATCTTTTTTCAGCGTGGTTTTTTTTTTTTTGGTTTATACTAGGATTTCCCAGTATCAAATTTAGAGTCTGTGCTGTATTGCAGGGAACATTGTTTTTTCATTCCAGCATGCCTCTTGTGGCATCTCAAACTGCTTTGAAGTGCTGTAACAGGCATGTGCACGCTCATCTGGATGCGCCCTTTGTATCCCGATGTAGACTAATTTTACTCAGAAAGAGTTCAGACTGACTGGGTCAAAAAATAAAAAAGCGTTTCCCCCACCTCCCTTACTTTCCTGTCTTTATATTCCAATCACTCTTTCTATTTGATTGTCTACTACTTTGTGCATGTCCTCTCATAACATATGATGAAGTGAGCTCACAAAAAGGTTATGCATCTCTGATTCATTTAGTCTAGAGGGTGCATCTCTACCCTGTCTTTTGCCTGACTTCAGACTAACATGGCTAGCTATGTCTCTAACTAAAATGGGCTTAATTACATAATATAGAAATACTATAATAGAAGAAAAAGTCAGCTTACATTTTACTTTTTAAAAATCAGGAACGTCTGTCTTGTTTGGTCTTTCCAGGGCTTTCTGAAGACATTTTGGAGTGAAGGGAGATTCTGATGTCTATGAAAAACATGATGATGTTTGGGCATCAGTTTGCTTACCTTGCTGTTTGTTATGCTTTTTGCATTCCCTTTCTACCCTGTCTGTATTCATCTATTCTGTGTTGTTTCATTGAGGGTGTAAACCCATTGGGTCAGAGGACAGCTTTTTCTTCTGTCTGGACAGAGTGCACAGGGATCTTGGTTTTTAGCTAGGGCCTCTAGCTCCAAATGTGGAATAACAATGGTAAAATAACATGGACTCTCTCATTTAATTTGAGAGATGTGTTGAGATGAAACTTGAAAAGTCATCTATTCCCTGCAATTGTTACGTAAGTGTCAAGAGAAAAAAATTGGTGTGCAAGTCTAAAATTTCCCTCTCTCCTCAGTTACAAAGTCTTTTCCCTTGTGTGATGTCATTGCTAGCTCTCCAGTTATCCAGGTACATGCAGGTGTTGCACTTAAATCAACCTAAGGTTAAGTCAATCTAAGTGCTGTACTGTCTGTTAGGGCTGTGTGAAGCTTCAGTTGCTGATTCAATTCAGTGGAAATTTGGCCCAATTCAGTAGCCAGATCTCCAAATCTGAATAGAATCAGGAGCCCCTTTAATCTCTCCGAATTGAATCGGAACCCTCTGAATAGATTCAGAAAAATTTGGGAAGATTTGGCAATTTGGATGCAGACACAGCGTTAAATGTTTTTTCTACATATCTCAAGGTACCAGGTGGCTTGTGGATGCTGAGATACTGGGACGGATAGAGCATCTCACTGGGACATGGTGGAGGGGCCCCTGCAGCTGATCACCGAACCAGGAGAGTGCGAGGGGATGGATCCACCATCAAGCACATGGGGGGAGGGAGGGGGGAGATGCTCTTGTGGGATGCTCCATCCACCAGACCATCTCAGAGTTCATTAGCTGCGCCTGGTACTTTGAGGTATGTGGAAAAAACATTCAAAGCTGTGTCTGTGGTTGAATAGCTGATTCTCCAAATCATCATTGAACCTTCAAATTTAGATTTGGCTGAATCAAATCAGGATCTGAATCGACAAATCAAATCACCGTCCCCTGATTTGGGCCAAATCAGATTCTGAATTGAATATGGCGCATTTTGCACACCCCTACTGTCTGTAGGTTCATAGAGGTTAGATATGGGAAAAGATGACTGGCCTGATCTAACTTGGTTCACCTGAGGTGGTGCACTAAACTAGCTCAGGCATGGCATTGGCGACATATAGGGCATGCGTGTGGCCCCCCCTGCAAGCGCCAGCCACAAAACTGGAAATTCTGGCATGGCAGTCGGCTGCTGGGAGACTCCCTCTCCCCCAGTTGGTGATAAGCTGCTGGGAGGACCCCCCTATCAGAGATGTGGAGGCCCCCCCAGATTCAGGAGGCACCAGTTGCCCATGGGGCACGGGCTATTCAGATCTATGGAATGTGCACATGCTCAGAGTGTGCTCTGGGGCTGGGAAAGCTCAGATGCTTTGCGTTTCTACCCTTATCCACACTCTGACTGGGCTATGGTTAGCCCTCCAAGTAGCCCTAACACCTAAACCCAGCAAATCCCCACTCACTGACCTGCTAGCCTTCCCTGGGTCCCACCCACCCCTCCTCACACCTACTCCTCCTTCCACCTCAACTTATTTAGGTTGCATTCCTAGTGTAGCTCCCAGAATTGGTGAAATGTGTACAAGCAGGACCTGATCTATGATCCTGTGGCTAAAAGTAAGCCTCGTGATTGGAGACCAAATCCCATGTGCTTGTAGCATCAGTGTCTTCCAGGGTAGGCAAATCCTGAATAACTAATATGAAAACCAAAAAGGAAAATAAATGTTTATGAAAAGAGACTCCAAACTCCTGTAAAAAACCTAAACCTGTTGTACCTTCTTTTCTCACCTTAAAAAGCAAAAGAAGGCATAAACTCAAATTCTCTTTTCTTTTTAATTACTTTTTATTACTTGATCTTTTTATCAGGAAAAAAATACTGTATTGTTGAAAGTTGATAAACTTAGAAAGTGGATATCTATAGGAGGATATCTATTGGATATGGAGTGGATATCTATTCAGAGATCCGCGACAAATTGGAGGATTGGGCCAAAAGGTATCTCATGAGGTTCAACAAGGACAAGTGCAAGTCCTGCACTTAGGACAAAATAGTCTCATGCACCAATATAGGCTGGGGACTGACTGGCTGGGCAGCAGCTCTGCAGAAAAGGACCTGGGGGTTATGGTGGACAATAAGATGGCTATGAGCCAACAGTGTGCCCTTGTTGCAAAGAAAGCGAAAGGTATACTGAGCTGTATTGGTAGGTGTGTTCTCAGCAGGTCAAGGGGAGTGATTATTCTCGTCTATTCAGCACTGGTGAGACAATATGTGGCTGTTCAGTTTCCGCCCCCCACTTCCACTGGCCAAGGATGTAGTCCAAAATGGTAAGGGGGCTAGGGGACATGGCATATAAAGAAAGACTGAGGGAATTGGGCTTATTTAGTCTAGATAAGAGGAGACCTAATAGCAGCCTTCAACTACCTGGAGGAGGTTTGAAAGAGGATGGATCTGGACTGTTCTCAGTGGTGGCAGATGACAGAACAAGGAGCAATGAGCTTAAGTTGCAGCAAGGGAATTTTAGGTTCGATATTAGGAAGAATTTTCTCACTAGGAGGGTGGTGATGCACTGGAACAGGTTACCCAGAGAGGTGGTGGAAGCTCTGTCCTTGGAGGTTTTTAGGACCTGGCTAGACGAAGCTTGGCTGGGATGATCTAGTTGGGGATGGTCCTGCTTTGAGCTAGAGGTTAGACTAGATGACATACTGAGGTCCCTTCCAACCCTAACTTTCTATCATTTTATGATTCATTATTAATGTGAAAGAAAGAGACAAATAAAAAGCAAAGATATGAAAATTGAATTCACTTATTTTATGTATGTCATTTTTGCTTCCTTACTGCAATTCTATAAACACTAGTGAGGCATCACTTTATTGGTATCTGTAAATGTTTAATTACTGTCAAAAGGTTATTGTTTCATTTCTAGGAAACACATTAGGCTTTTTATCATTGCAAGTCATAATGAAGTTACTTTGTCAGGAAAAATATTGCCAGTCTAGTTTATTTTGAAATGTAAAGCTGAGATTTGTAAGTGTTGTCATATCAGCTATAAGTAAATCAAAGGCAATGTTCCTTGCTCTTATGTTTTAAAATTAATGTCTCTGGAATTGGGGGCATCAGTAGCCAGACTGATAATTGTTAGAGGGAACCATAATAAATTTGAGTCACCTCCTTTAAATTTCAGTTCACTGGTGTGCAAGGCATTACTGTGGGACAAAATAGGTCATGTTTTGTTTCATCCTTATGCACATGCATCAAATGAATCGTGTCCCATCTCTTTCCCTTGCTCCAAGGCAGTTTTCTTTCCTGGGTAAAAGTCATAGCCGAAGCAAAGAACTGCCTTTATTATCTGCATCTTTTTAACTTTAAACATGCTTTTCAGAGTGATTTAATGGAATCTAACAAGCAATTAATGGCTTTAAAATCAACAGGGTTCCAGGATTGCACAGTAACCTGAAATTAATTATTTATAGCAGCTTTCAGTCCTCCATCTTGTCTTTCAATTTAAAAGACTCGGTGTCTGCCACTGCCATTTCCCAGTCAATGATCAGCCAAGAGCCAGACTATAATCATAGAATAAAAAGGTATGGCCCTTCACGTTTAATTGTGTGAAATAGATGTAATATCTATGTGACTGAGTTATGTTTTGCTCAGTGCTCAGACAATTGATATGCAACCCAAGGCTTGCATCTTTAGACGTAGAGTCACAGATGCTATTTATATTGAAAATGTCAAGAGAGCTTAAATATACATAGTGTCAATTAGCAACTTCAGCAAATGAAGAAATCTGGAATATTTCTGGGCTAAGTTTTTTTTTTAATTAAACCTCATAAGTGGCCCTCATTAGAGAGAACTTCTTGCTCATGAGGAGCTGAATAGCTTATCAAGAGAGGTGGCTGAGATATTATCAATTCAGTTATTTAAGAACAGGTTAGATAAGACACTAGTTGGAATGATGTAAGGAAATAGTTCTGTAAGTTGCCAGGGGGCAGAGTGAATAACGCAAGTTCTCTCTTTGGTGATTGCTAATTTTCTTGTGATTCTAACTGTCCTGGAAGGGACACTTCAGAGTAATAATGATAGTGCTTTGTTACAAAGCATTTTCTTCTCACTGTATATTAAATATATCTCTTGACAAAAGGGATTATTTCACCCACCTTTGTAATGCAGCAGTGTCCAGAGTGAAACACAAAGCTCCATAACATTACAGAACAGTTAATCATTGGAAGCCCTACAGGAAGCCTCCGAGGGGAAATTTAGGGAATCAGCAGTTGACATTATGGTCTCTGAGTCAGCAGTGAGCTAATAGTGAGGGATGGTGCTATGGGATACCATGCTTCTGGGCATGTTGTCATTCAAAGGCATCTTAAATATCATCCCTTGACACCAGCACCCTGCCTACTCAGGCAGGAATGTCACCTCCTGAAGGCCTCGTTCTGGGGAGCCCCCAGAGCTCCCCCACATGCAAGGAGACCCAGATGGTCAGCTGGCTGGCTGCATCCATGAGGGCAGATAGGGGGGAGGTGTCAAACCAGCAATCAGGGCTGGAGTGGCCCCTTGCCCCCTCCCCCCAGCAGGAAAATGTTCCCAGTGCCACATGGCACTGGCATGGAGGGGGCATACTCTCTGAGCCCTCCCCCACTGCCCCTCCACAACAGGGGAATCTCCATCAGCTCAGAGAGCTGGCTGTTTCCCTGTGGGTGGGGGAGCACATGGGACACCCCTCCTTGGCTGCACAGGGAGGAGACTCGCTGCCTCCACCCTGTGCCACACTAGGGGCTTGACAAGTAACCCTTTCTATACCGTTCCCTGAGTCAATCTACAGTAGAGCACCTTCATCGGCTACCTGATTAGACAAGGGTTACTTTTTTGCATGATTAGCCAGTTTTGAAGTGCTGTGCAACCATGTACTTGTGTTGGGTCATGGCTATTGAGTGCTTTCAGGGGTCAGATCGAGCAAAAAAATTCACTTCTATCAGAGCCCACTAAGTAGCAGGTACCCATGGGAGGAATAAAATACTTTCTAGCTTGCAGGATTGGACCTCAAATTATGAACAAGTCCTGTATTACCCAGATATTTCTGGGGGATTTCCTGATCAAGTTAAAATGAGTATGTGAATGAGGTCACATCAGTGAAGTGCCTAATTCAGGCACCTTTGCAAATATTTACTTCTGAAATTTTTGTTCATGTGGTGTTTTTTGTGGTATGTTGGAAACACAGTTGTTCCTCTGTTGGTTGTTGCCTCTCAGGGGTATTTTAGAAGAATGAATTGTGACTTTATGGCAGTAGCTAGAGAAACATCTTCCTTTTATTATGACTATCTTCTAAATAGCAAAAAAAGGAAGGAGCATGGAACTTCTGCAAAATGTTCGAGGATCTCTTTTCTCTGGACAGGTTAAATGTTTTGCTGGAAAACTCTTTTTGGAAGGGAAGGGAGGTGAGGAGGGGGACACAATACTGCTAGAGACGATAATTGTTCTTTGCCACTTATTTTACTAGAGTAAGTGAGGGGATAAGAAATACTTTTCATAAAGAATACTTGGATTGTAGGAAATCCAGAAAGGCATGAAAACTGGCATGGTTCTGCCACAGCACATCCACTAATGGCTCAAGGATTTTCTTGACACTGTAAAAATCCCTCCTATTCCCGTCTTCCAATCTAAACGTTATGGAATTCTCTGTAAGTGCCTCAGCTCTAACCCCATCTTGCTTGAGAAGGAAATCTGCAACAACTGTGGTAGCTGGTGGCAAGAATTTAGCTGAGTTGTGTTCTTTCCAGTGGTCACAGGATTTTTTTCAAGGGCTCCTAAAGCTTTAATAGGCACAAGAAAAATGTGTAATCAGCGGGCAAGAAACCATTTACCACAAAAGACTAGCTTGTTAGCCTTTATGAAACAGCAGAGAAACTTGTAACTCTTTGCACCCTCCTCCTTTGTAGACTTACTCCAAAAATCCTGGTGATGGATGTGCGAAGTCCTCTTTTAGGCATTTTATAGAAGTAAGCTGCTTTGGGGGATCTTGAGGACCCAAATCAGAGAACAGCACTGGTGTGGCATGCCTTACTGGAAAAGGCAGGTAACATGTTGAAGCAGTTGCTGTATGGTGAATGCTGCTACTACAGGCTAGTAGAGGGGAGCCCACTTTTCAGTCCTGCACTGCTGTTTGAGTACGCAGCCCATATATCTCCCAAAAGCTGGCCCCAAATGAGCATTTAAATAAAACTGATTTTGACTCATATAATGCAGTGGGGGTTGGGGGCACGACACAAAAAAGCTTGCTGCTTCCATGTTTCTTGAAAGATAAAGTGATATAATTTTAAATGGCTAAAAAGCAGTCATAATAATGTTCATATTAATTGAAGTTTATTCATGATGAGGTCCATTAAAACTTGTTCAAATTTGTAACACAACCGGGCTAGGGACAGACATTACACATAAACCGGTTTAAGTGATCAGAAACTGGTTTAAACCTGTAAAGGAACAGATGTTCAGTGCACATAAATCAGCTTGAAAATGGCTGAAACTGGTTTGAGATAAACCTGGTTGAATGTAGTATTACAGCTAACTGATTTGGCTCAAAGTGGTTTATGAAATGTCTGTCCTAGACCCCTTCCTGGTTTAAGTTAAATCAGAGTCTCCCAGCATGCTGTTTGGGCTAAGTGGGGCTGTGCTCCAGACAGCTGAACTGGCCACTCCCCTGTGCTCCCTCACTGGAGCTCCTGCAGAAACTTGCAGGCATAGCAGCATCTGCCTGGCTTCCCTTGACCCGCCCCTCACTGCTTGATGCTCAAGCAGAAATTCCCTTCTTTCTCCATCTCATAGCACAGACCAAAGCCAGCATGTGCTAATGCTGAGAGTGTCTGTGTAAGGCAGACAGGACAAAAGCAGACAGCACAGTGCTGGCTTAGAGCTTTTTGCAGCTAATCAACAGGTAGCTGGTAATGTCCCTTCTTTGAATGTTCCCTTCCTTGTAAAAAGTTGTTTAAGAAGAGGTTGAGCTAATGAGAGAGGCTTTGTTTTCTGAGGGGGTGATAAATGCTGATAACACAGCTGATAAATGCTCTGTTATCAAGTGGGCGGGGAGGGGACCCCCTTCCTAATCAGAGTGTGCTGCTGGGGCTTGGCCATGCCTCCCCCCTTAAGCATTGAAGAAGGGAATGGAGGGCTGCTCTAGTCACCACCCCCCCCCCAGCTCCTAGCCTGAGCCACTATCGGCGTGACCCTGAATTTCCTCAGTCCAGAGGGGATGTCTGCGCAGTCACAAACCCATTCAGCCTAGCCAGGTTAGACTAACCTGCAAAGACTGAATCAATTCAGGCTCAGGCTTTGTGAATGTCTGACCTTAGCCTAGAAGTTCAGTGCATATAAACTGCTTTCAAAATGGCCAAAACCAATTTAAGATCAACTTGGATGGATGTAGTATCAGACTTAACTGATTTAAGTTAAATCAGTTTATTGAATTGCTGTCCCAGATCCCCTCCAGATTCAAGTCAACTCTGTACTTGGGATCCCAGGATGCTTTTTGCCTCCCGCAGAAACCCCTCCTTGCAGGGTGGGCAGGCTACCCTTGGCCCAAGCTGTTTGCTCCAGTGAAGCAGGGAGTCATTCTCTAGTGCTCCCCAGCTTCTGGTGTGGCCCACCTCAGACATGTGGCTGCATTTCCAGAATCAAAATTAACTGTCTGTTCACTTGCTTATTGGTTCCATCTGTGCAATTTAGACTAACCTGTGACAATTGAATTGATTCAGCCTTGGGCTTTTTGATCATCTGTACTTAGTCCAAAAGGTTTAAGTAAATTTCTTTCCTACAAAAATCATTTTCCTCTTAAGTGATTCCAGTTTGGTATCAAAGGAAAATTTATTTTAAATTAGTCATTGAGCTTGAGCCTGAAACATGACTTATGCTTGTCCTACACAGACTGTGATAATGTTCCAATGGAGACTTCTACTCCCTGCTTGTTGTAGAGACCACAGACATGTATTTCTAATGTTTTTAACCACCTTACAAAAATAAAAAAACAAATGCAATGCAGTATAGGCAACATGATGGATGCTGTTGTGCTGTAGGGTATCTCATGGGAAACTGAATCAAGAATATTAAGCTGTAAGAGGCAAAACCTTCAGGTAGTTAAATGCTGCTATCAAACCCCGCCCCCCACCCAATCAGTCTTCTTTTCTGCAGACTAAATAAACCCAGTTCCCTCAGCCTCTCCTCAGAAGTCATGTGCCCCAGCCTCCTAAGAATTTTTGCTGCCCTCTGCTGGACTCTTCAACTTGTCCACATCCTTGCTGTAGTGGGGGACCCAAAAATGTATTCAGTACTCCAGATGTGGCCTCACCAGTGCTGATTAGAGAGGAATAATGACTTCCCTTCATCAGTGTACAATGAGCATCCATTACAACTGTTCACACTGCATCACAGGTTCTTTCATATTGGATTGTATTTTGGAGGTGGAAACTAGACCTATATGAGGGTTTTGGTGCTCAGATTGACTAGGTGATGCCATAAGGACATAGGAGATATCTGGGATGAACTAAATCTTGCTCAGATGATTGGACTTTTAAACTAAACCCTGAGGGTAACATTTTAAGCCCCACCTAAATCAGGTAGGTAAACAGGTGAAAAAAGTAAACAGGCCTTCAGAGCAATTATTATTATTTCTTGTCCTTATTGTACCTCATGTCCTTATTGAACCTTATAAGATTTATTTTGGGCAAATCCTCCAATTTGTCTAGGTCACTCTGAATCCTGACCTTACCCTCCAGCATATCTAATACTCTCCCCAGCTTGATGTCATCCATTAACCTGTTGAGGTCCAATCCATCCCATCTTCCAGATTGTTAATGAAGATATTGAACAAAAGCATCTGCCAATCTTTTGGTTTTACCTACATGCAACATTAAATCATTGCATCCAGCCAAATGACCTGTAACGCTCCCCAAAAGCTGAAGAAGTAGCAGAAAGTCCCTTTCTCTCAGCTCAAAAATGCAAGTAGAAAGTCCAGGACTGTCAAAGGGCAAATACTTCTGCCTCTCAAGTGACTACTACAGATAGGTGGGCTGCAGGAATGCTGGGGTAATTGTGGAGTCTACTGGCCATGCAGATTGTTGATCTATCTTTTTGCCCTTTTTGATGTTTCTCTGGTTGGATACAAACAGTGGGGGAATGGGCAAAGAAAGCTCAAGGTCTAAAGTAACAGGGATGGAAGGTGTGAGGTCCAACACCGTTCTTTGAACAGTCTCCACCCTGGACACCCCTGCCACTTCCAGATATTCTCCAGAATCCCTTTCTCCTTAGCACCATAGACATGTTCCATCCATCAACTACAGCTGCCAACAGATTCCCTACAGGTTCCTTGTCATACCCTGGCTGATATTGAAGAAGCTGTCACTGTAGTAGTAGAACTGGGAACATGTTTGACAGAAGATATAAATGTCTGTGCCTCAGTCCTGAGTTTTGGCAGGCTGATCTACTTCTTTTCAGGGGGAGCAGTTCCCAAAAGAGCTCAAAAATAATCTATATCAACATGGGAAAGATAAGAACTACAGGAGACTGATGTGGCTACATGAGGAACTTAGCTACCTCAAAGCCAAAAGATATGCATACAGCCAAAGAAGAGTGAGTCGCTAAGGATGGATGCCAAGGAAAACAAGAACTTTCAAGGACAAAATCAAGAAAGCAAAGGCAAAAAATGAGGTATAACTGGCAAGGACTGTTAAAAAATGACAAGAAGTGGTTCTTTAAATATGTTGGAAAGAGAAGACAGACCAAGGAAACTGTAGATCCACTGCTCACTTGCCAGGGTAAAGTATTAATGGAATAGGAGAAGAAAGCAGAACTAGAACTACTCAATAATTACTTTGCCTGTCATTACAAAAAGAAAAAAAAAGAAAGAAAAACCAAAACAAAGCATAAAACCACACAGCCAGACAGCTGACAAAATTAATGTGGACAAAGAAAGAGAAGAGCTGATATATAAGAAGTGTCAGAGAGTTCTCGTTAAATTTGAATGCAAGTTTGAAAAGCCTGATGAAATTAATTCTAGGGTGCTGTGGGAACTGGCTGAAGAAACGTTGAAGCCATTGGCAATAATTTTTGCAAAGCCATGAGGTCCCAGAGCACTGGAACAGCCATCATTAAAAAGGGAGAAAAGGAGGACCTGACTTCAATACTTGGGAAGCTAAAGGAGAAAATTTATAAAATAATCGATTTCTTACAAGTAAATGATGCCAAAACAACTTAATATCTTCCTTTGGCAGTGAACATAATATGTTTGGACTTTAGTCTGGCTTTTGATACAGTTCCACATAATGTTTTCCTAGGTAGACTTGAGAAATGTGAGCTAGATAGACTCAGCTGAATACCCACAAGCAATGAGTATCTGTTAATGGATCAATGTCAAAATAGCAAGAGGTTTTAAGTCAGGTTCCACATGGTCTGTTCTGGTGTGGTTTATTGTTTCTGGTAATGACTTGGATGCAAAAATAGAGAGCTTTATTATCAGGTCTGCAGATGGCACAACATTAGGGCTTTGGAGGATAGGAATAGAATTAGAAAGAAACTTGATGCATTGGAGAAATGAGATCAAGACAATACAAAGAAATTCAACAAAGATAAATAAATGGTGCTGCTCCCAGGGAAGAAAACCCAAATATAGAAATACAGAATAGGAGATGATTGGCTAGGCCACCATAGTGCTACTGAGAAGGAACTGGTAGATTTAATGGATCACAGCCTTAATATAAGTCAGCCACCTAACGAAGTTGCAAAAAACCCCCAATGCAATTTTGGGCTTCATTAACAGGAATATCATATGTAGGACACAGGAGGTGACAGTACTACTTTGTGGTTATATGAAGTGGGGGAGCAACAAAAATGATAAAGTGGTTGGAATGCCAGCCGGATGAGGTGTGTGCCACTCTGGGGTGCGTGCTGAAGGAGATGGGCGCACAAGTGGTTTTCTCTTCTATCCTGTCAGTGAGTGGATGAGGCAGACGGCATGAAACATGCATCGCGGAGACCAACTGGTGGCTACAGGAATGGTGCTTTGAGGAGGGCTTTGGCTTCCTCAGCCATGACTGGCATATCATGATGAGAGACATGCTGGGATGGGATGGGCTCCACCTTTCCCCTAAAGGTAAGCGTGTGTTCTCTTCTAGGTTGGTGGACCTCCTCCGGCGGGCTTTAGACTAGGCTTGTCGGGGGAAGGGGAAGATGTGGGCGGAGGAAACATCAGACTGCCAGACCAAACAGCACCCACAACTACAGCCCAGCCCAGACCAACGAGCGAAGCGAATAAACAGGTAAGAGATAGGGGCCAGGGTAACACTGGGACTAGGGGGTCAGTACACACATCCACAGGAGGCCTCAAATGCCTCTACAGAAACACTCGTAGTATGGGTAACAAGCAGGAGGAACTCACCCTCCTGCTGGCTGGCATCAGCCCGGACATAGTGGGGATTACAGAAACGTGGTGGGACGCAACGCATGATTGGGCTATAGGCTGTACAGGAGGGACAGGATAGGAAAGAGAGGTGGGGGCATGGCACTCTATATTAAGGAGGAATACACATCCTCGTCAATTAGCAAGGAGTCGGGAGGGGCACTCTGAAGTGCTTTGGGTTAGAGTACAAGGCAGTCGAGGGGAAAGGGACTTAATGGTGGGGGTCTACTACAGACCTCCCAACCAGGGAGAAGAGCTTGACCAGGAATTCTTGGGTCAGCTCACAGAGGTAGTGAAGGCTAAGGCTGTGGTTGGTAGTCATGGGGGACCTGAATTTCCTGGACATCTGCTGGGAAGAGCAGTCAGCCAGGTCTGAACATTCATGTAGGTTCTTGGACAGAGTGCAGGACCTCCATCTAACCCAGGAGGTGCACAGCCCCACCAAGGGAGACGCCTTGTTGGACCTAGTGCTGGCCATGGGTGATGACCTGGTGAGGGGGCTGCGGGTGCCTGACCACCTGGGCGACAATGATCATCACCTGCTGGAATTCACCATCCAGCGCAAGGTGGCAAAGGCATGCAGTAAGGCAGCGGCCCTAGATTTTAGGAGGGCAGACTTCAACAAGCTAAGGAGGATAGTTGGAGAAGCGCTGAGGTCCCGGAGGGGAGGGGAGCCAGGTGTCCAAGAAGAGTGGTCACTCCTTAAGGAGACGATCCTCCAAGACCAAAGGAAGGTAACCCCAATGAGGATCAAAGGGAGCAGGAGAGCACACAAGCCTCCATGGCTCACCAAAAGCATCCGGGAATGTCTCCTTGCTAAAAAGGAGGCTTACACCCAATGGAAAGAAGGGGTCATCACCAGGGAGGACTATTCTGTAGTTGCTCGGGGATGTAGGGGGGTAGTTAGGAAGGCCAAGGCAGAGATGGAACTGAGACTAGCTTCCCAGATTAAGGACAATAAGAATTCCCTTTTTAAATACATAGGGGGTAAAAAGAAGGTCCCGGGTAATGGGCCCTTGCAGGATGCGATGGGAGACTTGGTCATCACACCAGATGGCAAAGCTAACATGTTTAACGATTTCTTTGCCTCCGTCTTCCTAAGTAGGGACCAGAACAGCCACCTCCCTGCTGGGCCCCCCTTGGGCCCTGGGGGAGGCACACCTGGGCCACGGGTTAGCGAGGATTTAGTTAGGGAGCATCTGGAGGGGTTGGACGTATTCAAGTCAGCCGGCCCGCATGATCTCCACCCTAGAGTTCTAAAGGAACTGGCCGAGGTCATTGCAAGTCCCCTGGCACGGCTTTACGAGCACTCGTGGTGCTCTGGTGAGGTACCGGAGGACTGGAAGAGGGCCAACGTGGTTCCCATCTTCAAAAAAGGCAGGAAGGAGGACCCAGGAAACTATCGACCAGTTAGTCTTACCTCGCTCCTAGGCAAGCTGTTTGAGAAAATTATGCTGGCACACATCCAGGAGGGGCCAGCAGGGGACTGCATGCTTAGGGGCAACCAACACAGGTTCATCAGTGGCAGGTCCTGTCAGACCAACCTGGTGGCCTTTTACAATCAGATCACCAGATCATTAGATGCAGGGGTAGCAGTGGATATAGTCTTCCTGGACTTCCGGAAGGCTTTTGACACTGTCTCTCACCCTGTTCTCATTAAGAAACTGGGGGTCTGTGGTGTAGACACCCACACAGTCAAATGGGTCGCCAACTGGCTGGAGGGCTGCACCCAGAGGGTGGTAGTGGATGGGTCCTTCTCAACCTGGAAGGACGTGGGCAGGGGGTCCTCCAGGGCTCGGTCCTCGGGCCCGCACTGTTCAACATCTTCATCAGTGATTTGGACGAGGGGGTAAAAAGCACCCTCTTCAAATTTGCTGATGACACTAAGATGTGGGGGGACATGGGCACACTGGAAGGATGCAACAGGCTACAATCAGACCTAGACAGGTTACAAGGGTGGGCGGATGAGAATAGGATGGGTTTCAACACAGACAAGTGTAAGGTGATGCACCTCGGGAGGAACAACCGGCACCATGCCTACAGGTTAGGGAACTCCCCTCTTGTCAGCACGGAGGCGGAAAAGGATCTTGGGGTCATCATTGACTCCAAGATGAACATGGGCCGGCAGTGTGGGAAGGCAGTTAGGAAGGCCAACCGCACCTTGTCATGCATCCAGAGATGCATCTCGAGCAGGTCCAAAGAGGTGATCCTCCCCCTCTATGCAGCACTGGTCAGGCCGCAGCTGGAGTACTGCGTCCAGTTCTGGGCACCGCACTTCAAGAGGGATGTCGACAGCATGGAGAGGGTCCAGCGGAGGGCCACTTGTATGATCAGGGGACAGCAGGGCAGGCCCCATGAGGAGAGGCTATGGGACCTGAACCTGTTCAGCCTCCAAAAGAGAAGGCTGAGGGGGGATCTTGTGGCCTGTTATAAACTAGTCAGGGGGGATCAGCAGGCATTGGGGGAGTCACTGTTCCCCCGAGCACCGCCAGGAGGAACCAGGAATAACAGTCACAAGCTGGCAGAGGGTAGGTTTAGGTTAGATATCAGGAGGCACTACTTCGCTGTCAGGGCGGCTCGGGTCTGGAACCAGCTTCCAAGAGAAGTGGTGCAGGCTCCTATCCTAGGGGTGTTTAAGAGGAGGTTAGATGTACACCTTGCTGGGGTCATTTGACCCCAGTATTCTTTCCTGCCATGGCAGGGGGTTGGACTAGATGATCTGTTCAGGTCCCTTCCGACCCTAGAAACTATGAAACTATGAAAGGTCGAGGGAACTAGCTACATCTAGTTTGGAGAAAAGATGACTCTTGAGGAGGTGGGGATGATGGAACATTTCAAACGTTTGATCGGTTTCTATAAAGAGGGTGAACCACTGTTCTCCCTTGCTGCAGAGGGTAGGATATGAAGTGATGGGTTTTAAGTGCAGCAAAACCAAGGTAGATTAAAACTCTAAAACAGTCTTCCTTGCTGTCAGAACAGTATGACAATGAAATAATCTTCCTAGGCAAGTTCAGGAATCTCTTTCTTTTTAGGTTTTCTAGAAGAGCCTGGGTGAGCAGGCATTCCTCTGAAATAGTGCATTCTTCATTCTTGCAGGACTCATTGATCCCTGAAGTCACGTGGAAGCCTATGAGGCTAAGACTCTTGATCCAAAGCTGAAATTTGAGGCAACATACAAGTTGCTTTCAGTTATGTAAATTAGCTCACTAAATACATTTAAAAACTATAAAAGTAACATGTGGATCATTGCTGAGCATGAAAACTTCAGCCGTGGCTGTGGGTATTGGGAAGGTGTGGGCTGTAAGTATTGGGAGAGTGCATGAGGTATACTTGGTAATGGTGCTCAAGGCAGGAATACTGTGGCAAGGTTATGGCCATGATGTATGATTGCTGACAAATGCCCTGAGAACGATGGGAGTGTGATAGCTACACATTTAAGGTGCTAACAGCTGAACTGATAATTGTGCTTCTTTCACATCACTGTTGTGGTATAACTAAGGCATTATGACACCCTTGACACTATTGAATGAGCTCAATGAGGGCCTTCCTTGTGGGAAACATAATTTAGCCCTGTATTCATAAACATATTACTTATGCACAGATGCTTCATTTATTCATAGCACACTAATTAGAAGAAAAATCTAAAAGTGTGTGAAGGTTTATTTTGTAAGATATATGGATCAGTTTTGTAATCTTGGTTAGGACATTAAAATAACCATCCATGAAATCAATTTATCCTACTTCTTGGACCATCTTCCAGGTAACTTTTATATTCACTGAATCTGGAAGAAAAATCATATTTCCTTTAATGGGAAATATGCTTGTGGTTTTATTTTTGGACACTAATGTCTTAAAGCTATGAACAGTTCAATCTATATAGAGCCCAGCACAATAATTATTGGGACAATGGCATGATGTCTTCTAACTCCTTTCCTGGTAAATGCAAAGATCCAACGTAAAGGTTCTTTTGGAAACTTGGTGGTTGTCTTTTGATCAAAGTTTCCTGTATTCACTAACAGAGTGTCTCTGATGGATCAAATAGACAAGCCTCTCTTAATTTTCTTTTGTAGCGAGTTTGTTTTCCTCTGCAATATGAAAAAAAATGTAAACAAGTTTTACACATCTGAGATTTTATCCTTTTACAACCTCATCTTGCAGTTTTTGTTTCTGATTTCAAGGCCTTTTTGGGGAGATTGAGATGTGCTTGTTTATGGGTAACTTTCCTTATTGAAACTGATCTGTGTGATACTTTCTAATTATAAACAACTGTATGAAAAGAGTTGAGTATTTATACTGAAAACATTGTTGCGAAGCCTCTAACCATACAATGCTAAATTTGTCTTTACAATTTCAAAACTAAAAGAAAACAAGTAAAAAAAAGAACAAAATATTCCCAAACTTTATTGAACGTGGGCCAGTTTGATGTGCGCCAGCTATAATTAAGCTAAACTAAATTCTTTAGAAATGCACCTCCTATGTATTTTTCCTACCTCTCCCAAAAATTTTGAAAGAGAGAGTATGGTCTACTAACTAAATATATATAGAAATACATATCTCTCATTTTGTTAGTCTGTAAGGTTCAAAAATACTCTCACTTCTGCCTCACTTCAGAATAATGTGGCTAACTACCTATCTCTAATAGTTTCAATGAATTTCCAGCTCCACTAAAATTGATATCATTTCATTTTATTGAGGCCAGGATTTCATAAAATCTGGTTCTAGATCTTCACTGTGCAGCTTTGGACAAGTCATTTCATGCTCTTTGGCCTATGCACTTGTTCTCCATTACATATATCTAGCTTTTACTTAATCCAGTCTGAAAAACCATTATTTTGTCTTTTTTTAAAAAATCTTTAGTAGAAAAAATGTGTACAAGAGAATAACTAGAACAACATTACTTTAGAAAAAAAAATCTTAGAGATTTGGGAATAAACTGTTGTTAGGACATAGATTTCTCACTGAAACATGTAGGAGTCTTAAAGTTTGCATGACTGATGAGCACAGTATGAGAATGTAGTTCTCGATGTTATTCTTGGTTTCCTGGAGGGGACTGCATGAGTTGGGATTGGTACAAGGCAAGAAAGGGCCAAACTTTTCTCTGGTAACTGTGGAAAAATTGATTCTAGGCTGCAACGGTTAACTGATAACTGTGGCAGGCTTTAGGATGACTACAGACAAGAAACAATTTAAGATTTGAGCAATCTTGCTGCTGCTATAATTTTGCCTGGCTTTATTCTTGGTGTCTGCAACTATATCTGTGTGTGAGAGAATCATATAGTATCAACAGGTCAACAGACAGGATTGTGATGCAGAATTTTTGGCAAATGTGTTGGTTGGAAAAACTTTAAAGGTTGAAATGTTTTGCTGAAATGTCGCATTTTTACCAAATTATCTCTGTCTATTTTTTAAACAAAAAATAAGACCAGTTTCTCAGCCAGTTTTACTGGCAGCTTCAAACTCGCTGGAGAACTGCAAACATGATATAGGTCACTTGGCTGAGGGTGGTAATCTGTAAGACTGATGGCCTTTTACTGAGTCTCTGGTGTTTGTGAAAGGAGATGGCTGCCTGATTCTGGGTACTGCTAGACAGTTATTGTGATTATAAAAATTACCATTGCAGCTGATTGTCAAGCTTGCTGTCATGTTCATCAGGACAAGGACTTTAGTGGGCATTGTGAATAAGTTATCACCATTCTTGCTGGAGGGGATGGTCCTGGGTAGAAGCTTGTACTGCTTCTGACTCTCTCTGTATGTGTTTCTGAGACAGAAGACTTCAGTTCCCAGTGCTGCCTGTATGATGTATTTCACTGGAACACGGATCACTTAAAAAACCAAGCAACAGGCATGCTACTATGCTGACATAGCTGCTGTTGCATAGAATTATATGACCATAGAAAGTAATGCTGGAAGGGACCTCAGGAGGTTATCTAGTCCCACCCCCTGTTCAAGGTAGGATCATGCCTATCCAAGCCATCCTATAAAAGTGCTCATCTAACCTATTTCTTAAAACTATGAACCACCCTACTACATAACTATGAGGCATATTGCTTCCAAATACCTAGAGCACCCTTATATTTGTTTTCATTGCTTAAGGGCCAGGACGGTCCTTACACCAACTGCAGGAAGTAAAGCCATGATGTATGGTGGGGTTTTATAGCTTGCCCCCTCACAGCCAACAAACTAATTGCTCCTCTGAAAGGGTTCCCTTGTTTCCTGCCTTACCCTAATAGGAGATATTGGGCGGGGGTGGAGTGTTGATATCCTTCCTCTCTCCAGTGGGAATCAACTGATGATCTTGAGAGACTGTGCTCCAGCCCTAACTCCTCAGAAGATATCACGGAGAAGCACTGGAGGTTATAAAATTCCCAGTGCCAGATTAGCCACTGCTTCATGATGGCCTGATTGTCAGGAAACATCAGGAAGCAAGCAGAATTTATGAACTCCCTCTCCTGAGCGTCAGAAAAGGGCCCTATGTGTAGGCACAGTCTGAGAGAGAGCCCCTCCAACACGTACCGTTGTTGAGAACAAATGGTAGTTGTGTTCTAAGATTATTTAAAATTAAGTCAGTTGCAAATATTCCTTATGTGCAAAGGGAATGGGATATGTGAATAAAATAAAGGCTTTTGTTTAATCAAACAGCTGTCAGACAATAACATTTGGTGTACTTGTCTTTTATAGGATTTTTTTCTGCAAGGACTTTCTGTTACATTAATTGCTGCTAATCTATTGGTTTTTGTGCTCCCGTTCCCAGACAAGCTTTCCTCTCAAAAGTACATTATCTGCTTTTAGAAGAATTAGCTCAAAAGACTATTGGAAAGAATAGATTCCCAAGTTTACAATACAAGGCATGCTACTTAGAGCAGACACATCTGTGCTCCTTACTTTTGTCCACTGCATCTATTGTCCAAGTTGAGCATTGAGATGAAGTGTGACAAATGTATTGTGCTACCAGAGTTTGTGAAGATTGAGAATAGATCATAGAAATAAGAGGCTACTTCAAATATGAGGCAGTAACCCTTTTTTTTTTTTACATTATGTCTGTCTAGTTGTGGGCTGACAAGTCAAACTTGAGTTACTTCTTTAAAGTTTGTTTGGCTGTGACTAATAGAACTGCTGGACTCTTCTGGGAACTCTAAAGATTTGGCTGAGCATATTCAAGAAGGGAAGGAGATTCTGCAACTTCCCAAGGCACTACAGCATTGGAACAAATGCCTAAGGGAGTTGTGGAATCGCCATTGGACATTTTCAAGGTAAAGAAAATCCTGCATCTGTGGATTTAGGAAACTCTTGAAGTCACTTCCAGCCCTGTAATTCTATGAGAATGTCATTACCTCAAAATCAAAATGTCTATTTAACCTTGAGGATAATAGTAGTAGAACCCATAAATCCTTTCAAACCTATTGTAATACACTTGTGTCTATATACCATTTTATACTTTCCTGGTTTTAAAAAGTAGAGGAGAAAGAGGAGAAATCTGTAAAATCTGATTAAAAATAATTCATTTTAAAATGCAAGCAGGTAGTGTTTGCATCCTATAAACAGTCATGCACTTGAGTTGCACTGGCATGAATGCTAATGGAAAATACATTTTAAAATGATATGGGTGATTACTTACAAGATCTGACTTTGAAATTAAGAGTTTCTTATCTGTAGGAAAAGCATTACCAAAAGTCAAAAACCTTTTCACTAGGTTATGGGTCAAGTTTTGATCTTCAGATCCAATGGATTTCATGGTTTCTCACCGTGTAAGTATTCTTGCCAAAAAAATGGAAAACATAAGTAAAGCAAAACCAAAATAAATAAATAAATAAAACACCATCCCCAGTAAAGCATATAAAGAAACCTCAGAATTATTTTTTTACATAGTTTATAACACATTTGAAACAGTTGTGTTCCAGGTTCATTTCTGGAAGAGTTTAAGATCAAAATATTACAATGGTACAATCCAGAATACAGATGGAAGAGCAAATAGTTTGAAAATGATAACAATAGATTCTGGAATGAAGCACAGCAGGTAGGATGATCCTGGCAAGTTTTATAACCACATCCCACTTCCTCTGGCTGCTCCCATGCCTAGAAATCTTATGATATAAACAAAGTTTCTATCTGGAGGAAGTCAGACCACAGAACTCAGTTTTTAAGTACTCTGACAAATGTTTTATTTTGCCTTATATTCCTGGTTTATTTTTGTGCATGACACCTTTTATACTAACAATAACAAGCTGTTTGCTTTTCTTTGACAGATAATGATCAAATAAAGCAACGTTAATTGATAAGCAACCATTCCTTGACTTCATGCCATATACACCCTCACCTATGCTGTTAGCATTACTTTGGGATCTGATCCAAAGCCCATTAAAGTTGATGGAAAAGCTCCTTTTGACTTCAGTGGGCTTTGGCTCAGTCCTTTGGAGCTGAGCCTGCTTTCAAACAATCCATCATCTATTCTGTGGGGAGAGGTATTTAGCTAATTATTATTTAACAGAGCCATAGATAATTGCTATATCTTAAATGAGGTAAGCTTAAATAAATGCAGATAGGCTTTTTGTACGTACCTGAACCTTTCCTTTCAGGTTTGCTAATCTTATATAAGCAGCACATAGAGATAAATGTTGTGTCAAGCTCTTAAAAAGAGCAAAGAGCTTGCTGTGCTGATGTTGTGTAGCCAGGAGGTCCCCATGTACACACCTTATAGGGTATGTTCTGTTCCCTGTTTGGCTGGAATAGCAGAGTCCTTTGAACAACAAACTGTCTCCCTGGAGGAGGAAGGGGACAGAAGCAAAGCAGCCTGGGATGCTGGAGGATTGTGCTGTGGCTTCTCTCAGAAGAATGTGTATAGACATTCACTCTCTCAGGAGAAACTTTCTCAGGAGTGATTTAGCTCTAGTTGTTCCCAGGTTATTGTTCTCCTGGAGCAGCCATTTTTGCTTTGGGAGAAAAATCCTGGACATCTGTACACTTGCAGTTTCTTCTGGAAGAGCTATGACTCTCCCAGGGAAAACTGGATGTCTGTACTTGGCGAGTGATTCCACAGTTCTGTGCAGATCTGTTGATTTATACCAGTTATATCCTTTGTTGAGGGGCAGGATGCAGATTCCTCCAAGGCTTTTGCAACCTGATGTGGATGATGACATTTCTTCTAATATACCAAAATCTATGAGATTTGTCTGTACACAGCCCAGGATTCAGACCTTGGTTTTACTTTTCACTGAAATGCAGTGGAATGAAACACAGTAGCTGCTTAGGAACATACATTAAAAGTGCACACCAGTCTGGGATGCATTATCTAGTAGATGCCACAGTGTAGAGTATATTAATTTAGTAAAATTTGAAAACGGAGAATGTTAAGGAGGGTAGAATGTAATTCCATTAAATTGAAATCTGGTGAGGACATTGTGAATTAGCCTTGTTAAAAAACAAAAAAAGTCCAGTGGGACTTTGATGATGGCCACAAGTGGTCAGGTCCTTAATTTTTTCATCTCACAAGTATTTTGAATGATGGCCCTGCTGTAAGTGTAATTAGACATGGCCCACCACTACAGTGTCCCTGTATCTTGATTCTTTTTTTACCCCACAAGCAACATACTGCTGTTGCTGCTGTTTGTATAGGTATGTAATCATGGACTCTTTTGCAAATCCCCTTAAAAGTAGCAGAGAAATTGATTGGTTTTCTCTTCTTAGACAGTGAATTGACCATATTAAATGGGTGGATGGTACATGCCTAGTGGCGAACTAGCATTTTCAAAGACATGTACTGAAAGATGAGGTATTCTATGGGAGGCAGCTAACATGGATTTACTAATGTAGTGGCAGCTACACTGGGTCTTCTACAGGGACATTTAAAGACTTCTAAAGCAATACATTTTTTTCCAGCTCAGGTACTAAATGATATTTGTGTAATACTAAAATGAGAGAGTCCAGAGAAGAGCCACGTGCATGATCAGAGGTCAGGAAAACAGACCTTATAGATGACAGGCTGAGCCAGGGGGCTCTTTAGCCCGGAAAAGCGCAGGCTCAGGGGTGATCTGATGGCCACCTACAAGTTTATCAGGGGTGACCACCAGGATCTGGGGAACATTTGTTCACCAGAGCGCCCCAAGGGATGGCGAGGTCGAACGGTCATAAACTACTGCGAGACTGCTTCAGGCTGGACATAAGGAAGAATTTCTTTACTGTCCGAGCCCCCAAGGTCTGGAACAGCCTGCCATCAGAGGTGGTTCAAGCACCTACTCTGAACACCTTCAAGAGCAAACTGGATGCTTATCTAGCTGGGCTCCTATGACCCCAGCTGACTTCCTGCCCTTTGGGCGGGGGACTGGATTCGATCTTCCGAGGTCCCTTCCAGCCCTAATGTCTATGAAATCTATGAAATCTGGGAGGCCTAAATGACATTAATGTGGGCTTGTATTTCAGCTTCAGATTGGACATGCAACTCCCAGGTAGTTGTCCTGGGAATTACTCATACCAAGTGTATGAGTAAATTCCAGCTGGGAGAGAATATGTGGTTATCAGGGGATGGCAGACTTCATGCTGAGACATTCTCATTCTGTGACTCCAATCTTGGGGAGCATGGGCATTGGTATAGGGTTTTGATTGTACTTGGTCTAGTTTCCACTTTGCATGTGTGTATGAAAAGCAGTAGGCCCTTTTTGGCTCATGATGATGTAGAGGTTTAGCTTGGAGATGTCAGGATACATATTTAGTAGCATTTACCTCCCAACTGGGAGGATGTTTGTCATAACCACAGTGCTGCAAAAGTAAATGTAATCTCTTTTGCAGCTGGATCTTCAAAGGCAAAGATCTTTGAAGAACTGTTGCTGTGCTCACTGAAGTATTTGCAAAAATATTTTGCAAACCACTTTAAAGAAGAGTTAGGGAAAGATCTGAACACCCACCCAAGTATATTTATTTACATTTTTAATGCTTTTAAAGTGCTTTTATGGCACAATATTTAGTAAGCAGCAGCAATTTGAATTTCCTGGGCCTGTTAGAATCAAGCATATTGGCACATTAGTGTATAATGAAATGAAATGTCACTCAATATGATGCATCAGCTCAATGATGTGTCATTTCTACTGGTGGAATTTGGAGGGGGAGTGAATTATAATACTTAGCACTTTTCATTTTAGTAGTGCTTCACAAATATTAACTAATCCTCATAAAAAGATAGTGTTGTAATTTAAAAAAAAATTAAAAGCTGCTATACTCAGGGGAATGTGGGCTATATTACAAATCAAAGCACAGGTTGCACATAAAGGGGCTTTTATTTGCTATGGGTAGAGCGGTGATGATAAGGGCTTCACAAAGTAAGGTGGTCAAATTATTTTTCCTTATGAGTATGCAGGGCTAATAGCTTAGAAGTGTCCAAATCATCACATTCCTAGTTTGAAACACATGCTTACTATAGCAGTTTGTAAATTGTTCTTTGTCATAGACAGACTTCTTAGCTGTGTTCCATTTCTTCAGTTAACAGGGACGCAATAATAGAGGGGTGCCTGTTATACACAAATATTCCTAATGTCCTGTCCAGCAAAGCACTGAACACCTCCATTTTCTTCGTTCAGCTGAAGTCACTGCAGATGAGATTACACGTTACAATTAGCTCATCTTAAAGGCACTTAAAACTTGAATGCTCGCGAATTCAAACTCATTAACAAATGCTAAGTGCCCTCTAGGCATCTTAAAGTTATGCCACTTGAGGCAAGTGTTATCTGGAGTTGCGTTAGGCAGCTTGATTTTACTTAACTTCCAAATGTTCCTTTGAGATAAAATAACCAATTTGCAGTCCTCCAGTATACCAGGAGGAACCATTCCCAGGTGGACTAGCTGTCCCCCTGGATTCTTATCCCCAACCCTCCACCCGTGACAGGTCATACAGCAGAGCAGTGGTTAGGGAATTTCTGGGCTGTAGGAGGGCCTGGCAAGATGTGGCACATGACTTATACATTGCTCTTCCCAAACTTGCCTTCAGACACTGAGCAACACAGTCAGGGCACAGGGGCATCAGTGACAGGGGCTGTCCCTGACTGCATGTGTCATGGAAACACACAAGGAGCACCTCGCTTGCTGCATGAGCAGCAGTAGTGGGGATTGTGTACATATGCCCCTCTGGCTGCCGCCAGTGGCAGTAGCAGCAACACGGATTCTCCGTACTCCCAGGCTCCATGTGGCCCTGTGCACTCGGGGATGGCCCCTGATGCTCCCAACCCATAACCTGTCTTTGCTGCTTGGCAGCCAAAAGCAAGTCTGGGGGGAAGCGGAGGGAAATGCTGGGAAGTGTGTGCACGGGATGGGGGTGCTGAGATGTGTGCGCTGGGGGTGTTGGATGGGGTCTGTGTGTGTGTTGCTGCCAGAGAGTAGGTTTGCATGAAGCGGCTAATGTTCGCTTCGGATTCGGATTTGGCCAATTCGGGGGACAGTGATTTGAATCACTGTCCTGAATCGATTTGACTGAATCTGATTTGGATATTTGGCTGCTCCTGATTTGGCCGAATCTCGGAATTGGCCACATCTTCCTCCTGCTCTCCCAGCCATATCAATGGTTGCCCAACCTGGCCCCAGCTCTTCAAAAAAAAAAAAAAAAAAAAAAAAAAATAGCCTGGCACTCACCAGCTCCTGCCAGACAGGGTGGTGATCCCTGCTTCCCCCCAATGCCCCACGCCCCATCTCCCGCCCAGCCCCAGCTCCTGGCCCTTATTTAAAAAAAAAAAAAAAAAAAAAGCCTTAACTTGCCGGCTCCTACCCAGCAGAGGGGTGATCCCCGCTGCCTCACAGTATGTGGGGGGCTCTGCCATGAGCCCTCTGACCCCTGCCCAGCCCCAGCTCCCAGCTCATTAAAAAAAAAAAAGTCCCATATTCATCAGCTGCTGCCAGGCAGGGGAGTAATTGTGGCTGCCCCCAACTGCACCATGCTGCATGGGGGGCTCTCCCACAAGCCCCCAGATCCCCCCATGGCTGCCCTGCATGGCCCCAGCTGCTGTCTCTTAAAAAAAAAAAAAGAAAGAAAGAAAAGAAAAGTGTGCTCACTGTCTCCTCCCAGGCGGGGGGATGATCCCCGCTGCCCCCCCACTGCCCCATGCTGCATTGGGGGCTCTGATACAAGCCCCCAGAAGCCCCAATGGCTGCTGCAGTGTGGGGCTATTATTTTTATTTTTTTAAAGAACCAGGAGCTAGGGGCAGGTAGCCATTGCCTCATGCTGCATGGGGGGGCTCTGCCATGAGAGTGGGTGGGGGGCTCATGGCACAGCCCCTCCATGCAGCGTGAGGCAATGGGGAGCAGCTGTGATCACCCCCCACCTGGCAGAAGTTGTTGAAATAAGGGCTTTTTTATAAAGAGCTGGGAGCTGGGGCCAGGCGGGTCAGTCATGGGGGAGGCTGGCAAAGCAGTTGGAGGGTGCTTAGGGGGCTGGGGGAGCAGGAAGGGGATGGAGCCTGGCAGGGGTCCCCCCCATGGTCCCTTCTCCCCCTCCCCACTTCCCTGTTTCCTACTGACCAGCATAGAGTCCCTGCAGCAGTGAGTGGGAACTGCCCAAATCTCCAAAGCTATCTGAATCTTTTCTGAATCAATTCAGACCTTTTAATTGGTCTCCTGATTTGATTTAGATTTGGAGATTCGGGTGCCGAACTGGGCTGAATCTCCTCCAAATCAAGTCAGCACCTGAAGCTTCATACAGCCCTACTAGAGAGCTGGTGAACTAGACAGGCAAGGAGCAGCTTGTCAGCTCCTAGCCATGCCCCTACTCACCAGCCCTCTAGCAACAGGTCAAAGCTGTGCAACTAGTCCCAGAACACGCTAACTTTGACAATGACCTATCGTTCCTTTATTAGTTAGCATGTGCAGTTTGTAATGTGTAAGCATACCCTGGGTCAGTAGGCATTGAAGTAGTAAGTGGCTTTAGGACCTGACCCTAATTGCATGATTAGCTTTGAATGAGATTTTTTTTGGAGTAATCTGATTCTGAGTGTGGAGCAAAGACTTTACAAAGTACTCCCATGGATCTGATTTCTTGGGTCTGCCTTTCAGTTTTAATCTTTTTTAGATTGTCTCCATGGCTTATGTAAACTGCTATATGCTGCCCAACAGAAACGTGAATCTTCGCTTTCAACTGTGCCTCACTCCCTTCAAAGTACATCAAATATTTGTGAATCCTGTGGTATCTAAACAATGTACCTCCATTATACCTTTATTTGTCGAGCTTGAAGTACTTTTCATATGTTAATGAGGTACCCTTCATTACATCCCTCCAAGTTAGCTCAATATTATCTACATAGCATCCAGTCGGGATGGGAAGTGAAACTCACTGAAACTGTCATCTTCCCACAGTCACATAGCAAATGAATTGTCTCCCTTCCCAGGCTTTATCCATTAAACAGTCTCATGTTACAGAGTTTGTGGAAACAAGTGTTATTGTCAATGACAGTTCTGATACAAAATTAGCCAGACACTTTAGTTATTTATGAATTGCAGCTCTGAGCCAAGACTGAGGAACTTAGAGATTAAAATAGGGGAGTATGACCATGGAAAAATGTATATGAAAAGGCATTAGGAGATAATAGCAAAACATTTTTAAAATGTGATCTAATTTTACTTAATAATTAGGAAGAATGAACTCCTTAGAAGGCAAACCTTTCCTGATGGCTATCTGTACCTTCAGAAGAGAAATCCATGCTGGTGGATTTTGGTTTACGAATTTTTTCTTTATCTGTTTCAAGCCCAGATACAGAACCCAGTCCAGAAACCCCGCGTGAGGTGCAGGACATCAGGTAAAGGAGACCTTAAGTTACTAGTGTGTTAGTTGCAGCTGGGGCTTATGAAATGATCACTCCAGGTAAAATGCATAAAAGGGAGAAGAAAGGAGCAAGTGGAGGAAAGCTTAGGGTGAACGTGAAATGACACTTGTCTGTAATTGGGACTTGTTTAAGTCCTGGAAAGGTGAGTAATGTTGGTGCCTTGTATGGGGAGTGAAGTAGCTGGGGATTTTTGGGGGACTAGCCATGAATCCAGTCTAGTGCTGAGACTTTTGGATTTCACTTAAACCGGAAGTCCCTACATGGGTGTCTTGCTAGTGCCTAAGTGTGCTATAGCATATAATCTTTTTAATCAGATCTGGGATTTAGGCTATTATATGTTGTATTCCAGAATGCCCAAGTAGCAACCCTGTCACGTTATATAATGTTGCCACTCAAGATGGATGAACTATTTAAAGATAATAGTTTGAAGCTCATAGCTTTTCTCTTTGAACCTAGTCTTAACTCAGAGATGCATAAACGTTCATGAGTACTTCATTTGACAAATTGAGCTCTTGCTCATGAAAGCTTATGCATCTCTGATTCAGTTAATCTATAAGGTGCATCCCTGTTCTGCCTGCTGCCTGACTTAAGGCTAACATGGCTTTTACATTCTTAGTAAATAAACAAAATTGCGTAAGAGCAATACCTGACTTTATCATTTTCTCTTCCAAATGGAAACAACCTACCAGTCCCTGAAAATTACCAAACTGCTCAATCCAGGCTCAAAGCTAGTGCGGTTTTTCCACTTTGGTCTTTTCAGTATCGTATATAACAGCCTGACAAGGCAGAGAACATATGCACGTGGCAGTGAATAAGTGTCTTTATTCATCCTCTTTGTCTCTTTTAGACCATCTTATTTTCTTTAATAGCTTGCTCTGTATTTCAGTAGTTGCCATGGTAGCTAAGAATTTATTATTGAACTGAGTCATAGTTGCTTTATAATTATAAATCCAAGTAACTTGCTTGAATTTTTATCTAAAAATGCATGCACTAATTTTTGTGTATTGATTCACCTGCCTGGTTGACCTGTTAGAAGTTCTGAGTTGTAGCTCTCTTGGTTCCTACCATTCAGCAAAAATCAAGCAAGAACTTCAGTGTTTTTCCCACTCTTCTAATTCAGCAAATGGCAAAACAGTAGGAGGAACTCCTCTTTCATATAATCAGCCTTTCTATCATGCTTGGCATGGAATTAGTTATTTTATTTGAACACCCTGTTAAAATTCAATAGAGATGAAATAAGAGCTCTCTATACAGAGATATTTAACTTACAGTAAGGAAATTGCATATTGCATGATAAGACTGTTTGAACATTGTCTTTGTTTAGCAACATTTCTGAGAAGACCCTTAAAAGTTGAATATATCATGTAATCATCACTCGGGACCATTGTCACAAACCAGATGGTTTGTTTAACCATTGAAAAAATAATCTGTGTCTGGAGACAACAGGTAAAGCTGAGGAACTAGCTTTTGGGGAACTCAAATTGCCTGCTTGTCTCTTAGCTACACTTGTTGCCAATTTGTTGGACTTGTATTTCCGCAAATCAGAGCATTTCTAGAGCAAGCACAGGTAAAACAGGATGCTAGACTTCATGATTAATGGACCTGCCTTTGGAGATGTAGTACAGACCACTGCCAAGGCTGTTTAACCTATGTTAAGTGTATTTGTACTATACTTCAAGAGATGTTGATATGTTGTAGATGCATTTGTTCCTTACACTCATTTATTTGAAAATTAATCTTTACTTAGGAGACTCTGTAGTTTGGTACTTGGCAGGATGTCAGTTATATGAAGGCAGTGTTCAAACTCAAACTAAAAATATTTAGTGAATAAGGTGGTGTCAGAAGTTTAATGAACAAGAAGGATGTCCATCATTTTGTATCCTGAAATATTGTGATAACTATCATAAAAACAAAAGCAGTGAGTAGTGTGGGTTTTCTTGTTCTTTTATTTTTACTTTTATTATTATGGTGAACATTTTCTTTTTCCAAAGCAGCTGCTGTTAGATAGTAGATAGATCCAATCCCTCCACTGGAAGGTAGTAAAGGGCTTTTTAAAGAAAAAAAGTTTTCGAATCAATACATTATCCTATTAGAGCTGTTTGAATTACAATGGGGTCGCTTTATAGGGTTTTCCTGTTCACTTCAACTCCCCCCTCATGGTGAGCTAAACTCAAAAAGTCATAGTGAAACTAAGACAAGAATGCTATGTTTTGCTCAGATTTGGGTCACCATGCCAATCCACCAAGTTTAATATATTTTCTACCAAAAGCTATCCATTTTGGCTGTACTTGTTAAGTAAAATTGCAAATTCAGTAAACTCTTTTTGTTAGTTCTCTTTCCTTTGGTGAATCTCATGATACTACTACTTTTCTCTCCTTTATAAGCTGCAAGTGTCATCTGTTCCTTAATACCTCTCCTCCCAGTGTGGCTACCTGATGGGATCTGGGAGCCACGTGATGGGAAACTGGTGCTTTTTGTTTCCACGTTTATCCATCTGAAATAAGCACCATATCTTTGTTGTGCAGTTGTGGTAACTCCCTGGAACCCCGTCATAGTACCATTATTGTTTGTTTGCTGAATTTTTTTAAAGCTTTCATGTTCTGCTTTTCATTCTGGTGAGCATCATCCACAAGGCTTAGCAGTCTGGTTTTCAGTTTCTTGTTGAACAGCTTTCTGCTGGACTCGATCTATGTTTCTTGGGTGTTGTCAGGTAACTTAAGAGTGACAGGTAAATATCGGTGTGTGAAGCTGTAGATTTTTCAACAATTTCTTCACTATTTGTATTCCATTTTCCACCAGACCATTGGACTGTGGGTATTTAGCACTTGAAGTGTTGCGATGGAATCCATATTTGCAAACTCTTTAAAATCAAGACAGTTGAACTGAGGTCCATTGTCTAGTCTCACAATTTGTGAAATCCCATGTCTAGCAAAAGTTGATTTGACATGAGTTATGACAGGGTTTGCTGTTGTGCTTTCAAGCAATGCAGTTTCAGAATAGTGAGAATAATAATCCAGCACTAATACATATTTTTTTCCTGCAAGCATGAATGAGTCAATACCCACTTGATACCACGGAGCTACATGTTCCTCGGTGACTATCATGGGCTCTCTTCTCTGCACTGACCTGTACTTTAGGCACATTGTGCGAGCTTTTACAGCATCTTCTATGTTATTATTTATGTTGGGCCAATATAGAGCACCTTTTGCATTGTTCAATGCCTAGATGCCCATCATGTCTTTCTTTAGCACTGCTGGAATAAGAAGTCATGAGCCTTCGAACAAAATGGCATGCAGTACTGACAGCTCTTCCTTGAACCGAGAGTAGGGGCTAGGTATGTTTTCCAGGCCAACCAGCACAAATAGCTGTTACCACTTTTTGCAATGTAGTGTCCTGAGCAGTAGCTTCTGCAAGTAGTGCCCACATTTTCTGTAACAGGAATCACTATTTTTAAATAAGATTAACATGTACTATGTGTGATTCTGGAATTGTCATTTTCCGTTGTGTCATGCTCTGGACGATGTATCTGCAGTAAGTAGATGTGTTCCTGGCGTGTACTGTATGTCTAGATCATACATTTCCAGTTGAGAGAAAAATCTGTGTAATCTGGACGACATGTCTGATAACCCTTCCTTTGCTATAGTTACCAAAGGTATATGATCGGTTTCAGCTAGCACAGGCTTCCCATAGGTGAATATATGAAATTTCTTACAGTCGTATACCAGAGCTAAACTTTCTTTCTCAATTTTTGCATATAGATGCTCTAACTTAGAGAGTGCTCTAGATGCATATGCTACTGGTCTCCAGCTAACCCCATGTTTTCGAAGCAAAGCTGCTCCAATGCCTTCTTTAGAAACATCTGTTGACAATTTAGTGGGGCTTTTAGTATCATAGTATTTTTGTACCAGAGCTTTCATTATTTTTTCCTTCAAGTTTTTAAATCAGCTTCATCTTCACGTTCCTGTATCCACTGAGCGTTCTTTTGTAGGGTTGATCTTATTTGATCTCCTCTGCTCAGCTCAGTAGACAGTTTCCTACAAAGTTGATCATTCTCAGTAATCCCTGCACTCCTTCCTTGTTCGTAGCAGGTGGCATGTTTGTAATGGCTTTAACTCTTGCAGGATTGATTTGCACCGGTTTCTCAGACAGCTTTTCTCCCAGGTGTTATTTCTTTGACCCTGAATTTGCATTTTTTGTTTGTTCAGTTTCAAACCTGCTCTGTGAGCTCTTTCTAGTGCTTTTCTTAGCTTCAAGTCATGTCCTTCCATAGTATTTCCACAAACCAATATATAATCAATATAAGCCACAGTTCCATCAAGACCCTCAAAAATTTGTTGCACTTTTTTGTGAAACAGTCCAAAAGGAAGCCTACAAAAGCACTACCTCTGGAAGGACATATTGAAGGTACATAAACTAGTGCTATTCTTTTCTAGGCAAACTTGCCAAAACCCAGAAGAAGCATCCAAAGTGGAGACACATTGAGTTTCTGCCATGTTGCCAAAAACCTCTTCCCCAGTGGGAATGGGAAGATGCTCCCTTTTGATGCATTTGTTCATTTGCTTAGAATCCAGAGACAATCTCAAGGATCCATCTTTTTTTTCTACTGTGACTAGTGAATGAACCCAAGCAGTTGGTTGCTGTACTTTTTTCTATTATATCCATGTTGACTAATCTATCTAATTCCTTTTTCACTTTCTCACCTAGTGCATTCTTGAAGAATGTATGGTGGGCATCTTTGGTTCTCTTAATTCTGTCTTGTACTCAGCTGACAGTCTCCCTATGCCTTGAACTGCATCATAAAATTCTTCTTCTGTGGTCTTGCTTTCTAGTCCCTCAATGGCATCCATTCTTTTAATCAAACCTAGAGATTTACACATTCATAACCCAATAATTGGCACTAGCTTTCCTGGGGCTGTTACAAAGTGAACTTTTACTGCAGTGCACAAATACCCTTGGTTGTAATCATGTTCCCATTATATGCTTTAAGTTTCACTTCCTTATTCTCATAGTACTCAGGTTTAGTTTTCGTTTTTTGAATAATGTATTCTGGGATTGCATTGACCTGTGCCCCTATATCTAATTTAAAAAGTTACCATTACTCTCTTGGTGTCCAGGGTGATTGTCAAATCCTCAGAACAATGAACTTCTTGCATTGTGCCAGTGAGGAAGCCTTCCTCTTCCTTGTTGCATAGAGCATGCACCTGCTGTTTCTTGTGTGGTGCATCCTGCTCCTTTCTGCAAATTCTTGCAAAGTGATTGAATCTTTTGCATTTGTTGCAGTGCTTACCAAATGTAGGGCATCACATGGGTTTGCGATAAGCCCCACAGCATCTGCAGCGCTCACCATTGTTTCCTCAGGCAGTTCTCTTTGGCCTCCACTTGCCTGTTTTCATAGTGAGGACCTCCTTTCTGTATTGTTTGTATGTTGCCTTAGGTTTTTTCAGTCTTGTAATCCTGTATGTTGCCTTAGGTTTTTGTGGTTTTGTAATCCTGTCTAGTTCAGCTTGTTCCTCCAGCTTCTGCAGCCTGGCATTTATCTCAGCAGCTTGGCACATGCTAACTACCTTTTCTAAATTAAGCTCAGGATTCTCTAGCAGTCTATTCCTGCGGCTTGTATCTGTTATACCTAATGCTATTTGGTCTCTGATCGTGGACTCTCTTAGGTCTCCAAGTTTGCATGTCTGGCTCAGCAGTCTGTCTCTGACAAGCTCCTTTTTTTGTTTTACAGTCTCATATGGAAATTATTAGGGCTGTGTGAAGTTTCACTCCTTGATTCAATCCGATGGAGATTCGGCCTGATTGGGTGGCCAAATCTCCAAATCCGAATTGAAGCAGAGGACCCTTTAATCTCTCTGAATTTAATCAGAACCCTCCGAATCAATTTGGAAAGATTCAGAGATTTGGACACAGAGACAGATTTAAATGTTTTTTCTACATACCTCTAGGTAGCAGGCGGCTCGTGAATGCTGTGATGGTGGGACACATGGAGCATTCCACAGAAGCATGGGGAGAAGCCGCAGCTCATCCAGCTGCTTCCCTGGCTGCCCCCTGTGCTGGGGGAGTGAACAGGGGCTCCTCCCTAGCTCTTGGTTTGATTCCCCAGTTCCCAGTTCAATCCTGTAATAGTAAGAGCTTTGCTAAGAGCAAGAGTTTTTTGCACGCTGATTCCATAGTGGGCTGGTGAAGCGGCATGTAGCCTCCTGCTCTGTGAGCATGACCAAACCATGAACCTAGATAGTAGAACGTTGTAAGACGGTGGAATGTGGTAAACACCAGGTGCATTGGATCACAGCTCATCCCCAAATTCCTAACTTGAAATAACCAAATCCTTAGCTCGAGAAAATGTTGCTTACTCCAGATTATAAGCTGTATGCTCTTATGTTATGAGGGGTTCCTCAGCTCTGGCAAGAGTTCCGATTTGCGCAAAGCCCTGGAGCAGGCTATCGCATCCCCGGGATAGGGACACTCCAGGGCCAGGGGAACCAGGCGGTGTGGCGGCTGCCACCTAAGGCCATTGTGAGGTGACCGATCTCTCTGCTCTGTTCTAACGCTTGCCTCTGCGAGTATCCTTAAATAAAGCTTTGCAAGGGTGAAAGCAGCCATGAGTATGTCCTTTGTTCAAGCATGGGGAATCTTCTGAGCCCAGTAGTTCATCCTAAGACAGATCCCCCAGCTTCCAATCCTTCCCACCAGCTCCCACAGCTGGGGGCTGCCAGCACTGCCTGCCTTGCCCTGGTAGGGGGGCAGCTGGATGAACTGCGGCTTCTCCTGCAGCTGCTGGCTGCTCCCCCAGCTGCTCCCGCCAGCACTGCCTGCCTGTATAGTCTATGACCAAATAAGATTCAGCGCTGAATATCTTCGGTTTTGGATTCACCTGAATTGAACTGGGATAGCGATTCGAATCACCCAGTCAGACCACTGTCCCTCTTAATCACTGAATCCAAAGCAAATATTTTCCACTTTGCACAGGCCTACTTCTTAGCCTACTTCTCTGCTGTTCCCTCTGGTTCCCTCCTGCAACCCCCAGGCTAATGTAACAACTTATACATAACACTCTAAAGGTATCCACACACAGTCAAATGTTTGAAACCAGTTTTCCTGGACAAAGTCCATTAACCTCAGAGAAGTATAGGTACTTAAGCAGTTTCAGTTGCAGAACTGCAGATGTAGGGGAGTGGGAGGGGTTTACATTTATTTATTTGTTTGGAAAAGGTACAGATAAAAAAACCACCCACTCCTTGTTATTAGCATTGTAACAGACTGCTACACAGTGGTCTCAGTAAGGCTAAGAGGTGAGTTTATAAGTCTACTGCTGTCCCTTGGCTGGAGATAGATAACTGTGAGCTCACATTTTGAGTTGGCAGAATATTTTAGGATTTTGCTATTTTTTCTCTCTGTGCTGGGCTTGAGAGGAAGGAGTTTCTGCTGGATATGTAAATATGCTATTGAAACAGTTTTCCTTATGTAACCTGTCTCAGGAACAGTATGTGAATGAGAGCCTCTTGTACTAGTGGGACAGAATGGTCTTTCCATGTACAAACTGAACAGAAAGACTGTACACCAAAGAGATGAAGTAGATGTGACAAATCAGAGCCAAGGAATATACAGACCACAGGATCATAAGTGAAGATTAGACCCTAGAATGTTAACTCTACAAGCACATATTGCTATCTGTTCCTTTAGCTCAGAAGAAGGAGCAGGCTGTATGGGTATTGACCCTAGTGAGTAGAAGGAGTCACAATCCCCAAATCTGTTTATTACATATTTCCTGGTTGCAGAAGCTTGGCCCAGAAGTCTAAAGTCAACAAATATTCAATCCCATCTAAGGTAACATTTAATAATGACCCTTAGAGGCTCCCCACATGTTCACTGGTTGAGACTAGCAAAAGATCCCCTGTTCATCTCCACTTGGCCTTTGCATAGCAGCAGGACATGTCTGCTTTGTGCAGACTTGTATGCTTTTGCATGGGCTCCCCAAGCCCCATGAAGGCAAGGTAGAGATGTATCTTTATGGAGTAACTAAGAAACATATAAATAGAGTACATGCTTTCTTTAACCTAAGCTTATTTCATTAGATGACCACTATCACTCCAATCTCAGATCATGTCCCTTGTCACAAGGACTAAATACATATTCTATTACTGTCATCTCAGCCACCATTCAGATTCCTGTTTGTAATTGTACTTGCCCAGCTAACCATTTTCATTGCTCATTCAAAGAAAGGGTTGGCAGAATAGCATCTTCAACCATTAATCTGCCCAGATACCTTATTTCCTTTCTACGTACTTCTCGTTTGTATTTGTTATCTCTCACTTTCTCCTCTAATGACTATGAACCATTGTTTACTCATGTTACATTTTAATTTTGCAGTTAACATGTTTGCTTGGAAAATGTTATTGTAGCAGTAATAAAAACGTATGTAAAATAAAATAGCACAGATGATGTGTAAGCTTATTCCCTGTTTTGTTAATTGAAGATAAACAAATTTATTATCTCTCAATTAGTGCAATTTGTATATGTAAATTGCTTCCTAGGAAGTTCATCCAGTTAAGTCAACCTGTTTCTCTTTGTCGGGGTAACCGAACACCGAGGGAATCGGGCCCCAAGGTCACGGTGGGCCGGGGTGGCAATTGGAATACGAACAGGTGGGATTAGCAGCGGTGGAGTGTGAGCTGTACAAAGATGATTTATTTACTCACACTTGGGAAGCGGAGGCTCAGATATTTCTTCAGTTACAGTATAGCGAACAACAAAGGGGTCTGTTGGCCCATGGGGTTCACTAGCGAGCCCTTGCTTTCTATCCCCTGAGGGATAGGTGTGGCTGCCCACTAGCTAGTCCCAGGGCTGGTCAACAGCTCATGAACGGGATAACAAGCAACAAAAACTGTAACGTAGTGAATTGAGGAACAGGGTCGTGATGCCAGTCCAAAAGACAGTCCGTAAACCAAGGTCGGAGATGGGAAGCCAGAACGAAGTAAGCCGAAGTCAAAATCAAAGCCAAACAGTCCCGTAACCGAGATTGAAAAGACGAGTCACTCCACCCACCGTCCGCGGCCTCTGCTTGCGCCTCACAGTCCCTGCCGTCCGCAGCCTCTGCTCACAGGATTGTTCTCTCCCTGTGAGACAGTCCCTGCAAAGGCAGCCTCTGCTCACAGGATCGAGCACAGTCTCTCCTCCAAAACACACACGCACTACCTCACCACACCCGGGTGGCGGCTCACAAACCTTTTATAAGAATTTAGTGGCCAATCAGAACGCTCTTCACAGAGAAATTTCTAGTCAAATTACATCATGCAGTCAGTGAACTGAGCATGTGCGTTAGATCAGATTACCTCATGCTCTGTGACTGACAAGCCTCCAGGTCACCGAGAGGGCACATTCTGGGGGCCTGTCTGTAGTGTCAACTCCCTGTGATGGCAGCACCGAACTTAAGATTTTTCCTTGACACTCTTGACTTGGCATGATAGAACTGTTTACTGTATATTAAATATTTCTAGGAGTTTCTTCTTCCTTCTCTGCTTTTAACTCTTAGGAGAGGTAGACATTGTAATAAAGCATAAGTATCATCAAAATTTCCAGACATAGGCTCCAGCAATTCTTGAGAAACTAGAGAAATTGTCCAAAATTCATTGAATGAAATTTAGTAACAACAAGTGCAAAGTTCCTGCACTTAAGTCATATGCAACTCCCTTTTGGGATTGACAGACTACATTATTAGGCCAGGACTGTCCAACTGGAAGACCATGAAATTTGTGTGGCTCACAACAGGTTGATGTGCAGCCTCTGGGCTCCTACCCAGCCCCCAGTCCTTCTGTCTCTCCAGTTCCTGCAGTCTCTAGGTTCCCCCTCCCTTTTTCATCTCTCACTACCTGCTTCTGCCCCCTGTGGGTAAGATGGTACAGCCCTTGGCATCAGGGGAGCCTGTGGCATGATGTAGTGAGATGGGGGCCACCTGTGCACACACTACACAGCTGCCCATACATGCAATGCATTTGTTGGTGCGAGACCTGTCTGCACAGGGGGTGCAGATGGTGAGGGGGTGCCTATGTCTTGGAGGCCCATGTTTTGCACTAGTGCAGTGGTGCTCAACCTTTTTGGCCACTGAGGAGTGCCTGATCCCTCTGTGGGCCAGATATTGGGCCCATCCAGCAGCACAGAGGAGAGGAGTTGGGGGGCAGCACAGTCCTGATCCAGCCATGTGGTGGAGGGGGACTTGTTCTGGCACCAACCTGGTCAGGTGAAGGAGTCATGGGCAGAGTCTGGGAGGGTGTGCTGTAGGAAGGGGGCATAGCCCAGTCCCAGCCTGGCCAGGCAGTCGGAAGGGAGCATAGCTTAGCCCCACCAGGAGGGGGAAGGAGCCATGGCTCAGCCTCATGGGGACAAGGGGCTACAGCTGGGCCCCATCTTGACTGGGTAGAGGGAAGAGGTCATGGTCTGACTCTGATCTGGCCATGCCAAGGGGTGGGGGGTCCTGGCTTAGCTTCAACCCATCCCCCAGGGTTTGGAGTTTTGGTAACAGGAAGAGGTGGCCAAAATTCCAATTTACCCCCAAATTTCCCAACCAAAGGGGAGACCTACTGGCCAGATCCCAAGGCTCCATTGGCCTCATTTGGCCTGCTGGCCAGAGGTTAAGCACCCCTATACTACTGGGGCCCCCATGGAGTGCAGCCCCAGACAATAGCATTTGCACAGCCCTATAACAGACTGAAAGTTGAAAATATGAGCCAATGGCATGCTCTTGTTGCAAAAAAAGCTAACTCCTCAGCACTGGTGATACCTCACCTGAAGTATTATGGCCAGTTTTCAGCCCCAGACTTCAAGGAAGGTGTGGACAAAATCCTTAGAGATGCTGCACAGAGATGCTGCACAGATGCTGACACCTGAGCTTCTCTTGATGAGTGATATTATCTTTCTTTCTTTTGACTTGCTTCTTAATCTGGTTCTGCATTAAATTGTGATCGCTGTGAGCAGCGACAGTCTTTTTGTTCTGTTTGTGCAGCACCTCACTGCACAGTGTTCTCGTTCAGGGTTTGGTCTTTAGAGATACTATGTCAATAGAAATAATAATGATTGTGAGAGCTTCAGTTCGAGAACCATAAAAATCTAATCCTTTTCCCTATAGTGAATCCTAGTGAATAATACTGAATTCCTGCTAAAGCCAGTCTGTCCCTCCTTACTGGATAGGGATCCTTGATAACTTCAGGATTGCAGGAAAGAGCGGAGCTGAAATTGGATTCTCAGAACTATTGGCGGTAAGGTGTCTGGTGTGAGAAGTGCTGACTCTAGCTGCCCCATTCATTCACAAGTGATCTTTGCTTTTCAAACAAACACTTCTGGACTGTTTCCGAGGAAGTATTTTGCCACTGATACATGAGAATCGAATGCAATGCATTAAAGCTCTATCAGTGTGTGTACCTAGGGATTAGTGTAATGATTAATGTGGCTGCCATAGTGCTGGCTGTGGAGTCATTTTGTGATGAGTGTATCATACAGACTTTACATGTATGCCCTCTGTGTCCCCTTTAAAAAAATTTATCGTCCATCATTTTTGTTGTGCTCTGCTAAGAGATTTCACTGTATGTAGGATTTTGCATTAACATAAGGTTCTGATCCTAGAAGGCACTGATCCTTCTAGCTTCTCGTTAAAGAAGGAACTCTGCATCTTAGAAATTCCAGCCAGAGAGCTTATTTTTGTAAATGCTTCCACTTTTGTTTTTTCACTATGCATATAGGTAGGGCTTGCTCCTGATCCTGTTGTATTTAATGGTTGATGTGTCCATCAGCTTTGCTGGAGTTGGATTGGGCATTTCTTTCCTCCCTTCAGCTGTTCAGTTGTTTGGGATTCCCTTTCAGCAGCATGGCTTGTTAGGTGACTTGCACGGACTGCTAGAAACCGAGAGGCAAGAAATGATCACGTAGTGAATTCTTAGTCTGAAAATTTCATCTAGATGGGAGCAAAAGCCACTTATTGTTCTTATTATAGTGAGATCTACTTCACCAAAATGAATTTTGGATATAATAAACCTTCTGAAAAAAATAGGTTTACTATAGTTCCTCAAATCCCCAATTGTATATTAATAGTTAAGCCTTTCAAAACATGTCTGTTAAAACAATAATCCTGATAATCCAAAGGAGAGCTGCATTTGATTAGTTTTGTAAATAAATGGAACAACTCTGAATGTTCTTGTAAAGTTAGTGGCCCAGTGCAGGAATTAATATGTTAAAGCTTTTCATTAAAAAACACCTACTTGACTCTTCTCTTAACAAGGTGGTTGTGATATCTGCTCATGCCTAGTTAATCTAATGGCAGCATATCCTGTAGAGCAAAACTTTGTGTAGTTGATGATATGAATTATCAGTTTTAGAATCTGCCTTGGTTGGGTGACTGCAGAAAAGGAATTTTTTTCAGAATTATTGAGGATTAATACTAAAAACAGTTTAGAGTTATTGCTTCCACTCATTATCCTCTCTTCAAAGTTTTAAAAAAAAGCTTCCCAAGACAGTGCTCTGATTGTTCAAAAGATGCAGCTTCCCAGGTAACTTTCATTTCAAATCCTTGCCTGCATAATTAAAACACGAGCTTGAGACCTTTTTTTCCCCAACACTTCCATCTTCTATTTCTCATTATACTTCTTGATGAGATTTTTAGGCTTCACAGAACACTGTCTAGGCAGCTAATCCGATGCAGTGCTAAGATCACAGCACTTCTTGTGTAATTCTTATTAGGTTAATCAAGAAACTTACTGAAGCAGGAGGTTTTTTAAGGCCTGCCAAATTTGAAACCATAGATCAAAGTTCATAGCCCTCTGACCCTTTTGCCCTAACTTGCCTCAACAAAGTTTGCATGAATGGCCTTATTGTGAACGTGGCAAGTCAGAGGGCTTGTAAATTTGCAACTGTTTGGGCTTAGAAGAGCCATTGTGATGTGACTGATGAAATGTATTTTCTTCTCTTTCTGAAGTCTTAAGGTTTTCACCTCCGTTGCCTATGTAAGGGCCCTGGTGATCACAATAGCAGTTAGGTGATCATTGTTCATGTCACACTGAGCCCCGAGTTTTATGACAGAATGTAATTAAATGGCTCAGAAGGCAGCATTAGGAAAACAGTGGCAGAGACCAGGGGAAAAGCTTAATTTCCATATGGTCAGCAAAGCAAGAACAACATCAGCATTGTGCCCCAGAGCAGACAGTTTAGGCACTATTAAAAAGATGTCTATGCTCTATATTGACCCTCGAATGCCACTGTACTTTTTGATTGCCCTTCTTCATGGCCAAACTCTTTCCTTAACCCACATGTTTTTTACATGGTAGGAATTTTCATACTTTATTAATACATTTAAAAATATATTTCACAATAGTAACCCTTATTTTCAATACTAACACTGAGTTTAAGAATGGAAGTCAACAAAGCTTGACCCAGAAAGACTTCAAACAGTTTAATGGGCTGTCTTAATAGCATTCTGATTTACTACTTCCTTTTTTTCAGGGGAAATTACAAAGGTAAGTAAGGTCAGTGGAGTTGGAGATTTATACGGAGGTTGGCTGGGGGTGCTAATTGCTTTTCAGGAGAAGAGCTTATGTCTTCTGTGGCTTTACATCCTCATCTGGGTAGGCTAAATTCAGCTCGTATTTCCTGTTATATTTTTAAAGCCCTTTTTAGGTATTTTTTTTTCCTGTGCAAAGATACCACTGGAAATATAAACCCAATCATTTACAGGATTCCAAATTTGTTACCATGATATTTTTATTTTTCTAGCGCTCATGAGTTATTTGCATTTTTACCTGCACTTGACCCAACCTTCTCAGACCTGTTATGATACAAGTTTATTTGGTGTGTACAATGTACATACAATTGCTGTCACGGAGCATGAAAGACTGATCACTGTATTTGTGCCCAGCACTGTTCCTATTGAAGAAAGTGGTGATGTTGCTACTTTAGGTAGGAGTTCCAGCTTTAAGGCGAGGCATATTTTGGTCGGCATCGTTTCACTATCAACAGAATGAAGAAAAACTCATGTTTAGTGTTCGCTGTCCATGGGATGAAAAAAGAAAGAAACAAGAAAAAAGAGCAATGGGTTGGTTTTTCAGTGTGAAGAGTTAAACAGAAGCAAAATACTTAGGAATTGCATTGTAATGTCTGTTTCAAAAGAGCCAATTCAAAAGTCAATGTTGGCGTAATAAGATGGTCTGATATTTCTGGTGACATTCTCATGCCATTTTCATAACAAAGCCAATGAACGTGTTACTTGACACTACAGGAAAGTTATTAAAATGCTACAAGTGATGCTGTTGGATTACAATGCTGTTGATTAAAGAAGAATGCTGATTAATTAAAACAAGATGTTCTTTTATGAAAGGGAGTAAATAAGGCAGTTTTGGCAATTTCTGGTTCTTGTTATCTTTATGGGAAGGAAACACTTCCCAGCTTGAAAGTTACAAAATCTAAAAGCAACTGTTGTTTACTCATTGTAAGCAGTCAGTTGAAATGATCCTTTTGGGCCTTACAATCTACGAAATGTCAAGTGTTCCTTTTAGTGTACCGCATATACAAAATTAGCAAGTTAAATGCCCAGTGACATTTTTTTAAAGTAGTACCACTGCAGTTTAATATTATTACTAATCTTCCTTTACTTTTCCTGCCTCAACACGAGAAGGGAGGGAGATGGATTTGACTTTAGTGGTTTGAATGTCTTCTCCCCAGCTCAGTCTTGATTACTATTGAAGTTAAGGATACACCTTACCTGCCTGCTATAGCCAAGACATTTTCTCTATATAAACAAAATAAAAGTGTCAGTGTTGTTACTTTTGGAAGCTGTATTAAGATGTTCTATTATTAAATGAGTCAAGATTCGTTATTATGATGACCTATGTAACTATAGTAAAATCTGACAGATAAAACATGTGTTATGTCCACTTAAAGAAAATGTGCGTGGAGAGGTTTGTATTGTCAGAACTCTAAATAAAAAAAGACAACTTATCTTTTTATGTATACTTTGAAAAATTGGAAGAGGTGGTTATACGTTGATGTCAATCACATCCTGGTTTAAAAAGCTTCAGCCTTCAATATTCTAGAAACTAGTTGCATTATATTTTTATCTTTCTTCCTTCTATATCCGACACAATGCCTATACTCATCTTAAACAGGAAATTCTTGCCTGATGCCTCCTTAAAATAAAAGGGCAGGGGGTAGGGCATGTTCTTTCTGGGAAGGTTTTGTTAAATGACTGTCCTTTTCACACTTACGATTCCCTGTCTTTTTATTTCAAGTATATTTTCTCACTTGCATAGTCAGTTGAGCCAAATGGAACTTACTGATTTACCTCTGAAAAGTAAATGGCCTAATGTTCTTCTGTTTATCTACCCCTTCAGCTGGTGGGATATATGCCTTGCCTTCTGTCTGCTTAGTGCCCTGTAGATAAATTTGTACAGAATTTCTTTAGCTGTCACATTGATGGATGGGTGGTACAGTGGAACCTGCTCAGCCAGAGCAAGTGGGAGACTTTCCCATTCATCACTCTTCCTGCTGTCAACTCAGCGATCAGGGCTACAGAGCAGGTCCAGACTTGTCTAGGTCACAGTGCCATGAAAGAACAATTAGTTCTTCAAGGATATACATATTTTAGTCTTAGGATATTTGCCATCTGTTCTTCAGTTCTCGTACTTTCTTTTGGTTAAATCAGAATTTTACCATGCATTTTTCAAATGGACGTTCTGTGCTTAGTTGAGAGCGGACCATGTCAGACTGAGTATTTCTGAAGCTTTGATTATTGATGGTAGTGAGGAATGAAGTGTAGTATTTCACAAAAAGGAAATTGGGAGTAACGGTTCTTGCAGACACCTGTGCAGTGAAGGTGCGAATATATTTCATCCGAGCTATTGAGAGGTACAGTGCCTTTTCTTAGAACGTATTCTGGCCAGTTGCAATTTTCCTAATGACTGGCCAAATTTAGGGTGCAAAATATCCTTCTTTTGATTAAATTGATGGACTTTGCAGCTGGAGGTTTGTGTAGTAGGGTAAGAATATTAAGATGGGTCAGTTTTGTTTTCTGTTGGGCATACTTGGATTTGACTAAGATCTTTGTTTTCAGAGCACATGACACTATAGTTTGTTAAATGTTTATGCCAAGCTCGTGACTGGAATCTCCATGGATGGGCACCAGCAAAGTTAATCTTGGTTGACTGTGTAGATCTTCACTGTAGAGTTTGCACAAGCCGATAGTCCTCCAGTGTCTTCCCACAGTTGCCTTTTGGGCCATTTTCAGAAATTGCTGGGAAAAAAATAATAAAGCAGCTCAGATCCCTGCAGAATTAAAGGACTGCAGTGTATGAACTGAGACGTCCTAGCGACACACAAGGGGTTAGGGCCACACCAGTGAGGATACAATTTGGATATGGTTTTTCCATGCTCTTCCAAGCAGTTGCCCAATCACCCAGTCAAAGATATTTGATCCAGAACTCCATCTAGATTGTTTTCTCCTTCAGTCTCTTCAATAGTCTCTGGATCATCTTGAATTCCCCTTTTTCATGTCCTGCTTCTTCTCTTCTGACTGCTGTTTCTTTCAGAGGCCATACCCTGCCTTGCATACTCTGGTGCCTGAGCCTTCTAATTTCCCTCTGCTCAGTATTTTACCTGACCTTCTGTCATTCTGCACCTGATTTCCCCACCTCTCACCCATATCATCTCTAAGGGATAGAGTAGCAATGACTTGTTGTAACCTGAACAGTTTGCTTGTGTTTTGCATGTATAAACCAATTAGCTGTGAAGTGTGCTGAAGTATTTCAGTATGAACAATATTTTACAAGAATAAATTGGTTTGTACTTACCATTTCAATGCCACTGGCAAAGAGTGTTACGATGGAACGTCAGGAAGGTTTTTCAATATGTATGGCAGATTAAATGGTCTGCAAGATAACTATATTTATTAGCGCTTAAGTAAAAATTATACTGAAAAATTCATAGCCTTTTCTTTCTGTGCTGCCTGCGTGACACATTAATTTTCAAGCAGTGACAAAATAACCAGGCTCTTTATAGCCAATACAAAGTGCCAGACTTTGAGTGTGCTAATGTTTAAATTATCTATAGCTGCATGCTGACAGACTGAGCAATGGTGAGTTGTCTCTAGTTGCAGGACTCCTTTTAAAAATCAGTTTGGTGTACACTTTTTCGTTTCAAGAAAATTTGGCTGTATAGCTTTTATCTGTGAATCTGTGTAATTAAAAAAAGAAAGCTTTGCCAACTCCCTGCTGTCAGATTTTAAAATGACCAATTAGATTCCTCAGGTTTATGCTTGAGTATACATTTATTTTCAGTCCGGGGAATTTTTGATGCTGTACCTCTATACCAAAAAAACAAGCTCTCAAAGGACCTGTTCATAAATGTGTGAATGGAGTGCAGACAGCCATCCAAATGGCTTGTGAGAGGAGCTGTGTAAGACTGTAATATAATTTGAATTAATTAAGCTCCCCTTCCCCTTTTGCATTTAGCTTCCATAAGCTTTTGTAGTCCTTTTCTTCATAGTGGAACAACCCTGTGGCTGTATTCGCAAATATTAAACTGCTCATGTGTGGTGACTAAGATCTGTTTTCTAAAAACATAGGCCAAGTGCCACCAAAAGCAAAGAGGACTTTAAAGAAGAGTTCTTCCCTATTTCTCTTCTAAAGTGCTCCATAACTCCTGCTTGTTCCATGTAGCTTATATGTTACAAGACCACGAGCAACTACACTCTCCTCTACTTGTTCTGGTGTTGGAGCTCTTCACTAAGATGGCAAAGCAAATGGTGTGACATGCTGGGTAAGCATATTGGACAGCTGTTTCTGCTAAAATGCCTGACAGTGGAATTGCTCAGTGCTGACATTTAAATGCGGATGGCCACAGACAGAACTGAAAGCAGAAAAGGGACCACTGAGCTGCAGATGAGGGGAGCGTGCACCATACAGAGTTGCTTGCAGACTCAGGAAGGCACTGTGACATTGGTTACTTCTGTTCACAAGAGGCAGGTTATCTACAGATGATTTCAAGGCCCCCAAATGACTGGAGAATATAGGAGGTTCCCTGGAACTTGATAGAAAGTATCTAGAACAGTGACACTTAGTCTGGACTGGGTCAGGAGTCACACGAGCAGTCAAGTACAACCAAGGAGACCAATGCTGTCTACACCTGTATTTGAACTGTGGCCAAGAACTACCTGTTCCAAAACAAAAATGATGGTACAAGACAGAGACAGACAGTGCATGTGTTGCATTATTCATGACTAGGAAAGGCATATCCACTGCACACAGTCCAAAAGAATATGCTTTGACAACACTTTGTGCCAAAAGCTGCAGGTGATAAGTTGACGAGCCTCTTGTGGCTAAGGAGCTAGAGACTGAATATTACTGCTCTAGAGCTAGCTTGGCACAGCTGCACTATGTTGGATCACTGGATTCCTGTTTCTTCTTATTGTATTGTTAAATCTGGCTAGATTCTATGTGTAGCACTAGGACAGCATGTTATAACTGCACAGAGACAATCCAATAGGGCGCTGCTCTATTTAGTCATAAAATGCACTTGCTGGTAAATTCCCAAAGAGTGTTAATATTTGTTTCTGGGAAGAATCAATTGCCTTGTGCCTCCTGTAAACAGAAGTAGAGCATGGAAGGACCTTCTTTATCACGTCATGGCTCCAAAGAGGGAAAAATGAAGCCTGGGAATATTTGTATGGAAGGTGGACTGTTCTCCACTCCTGCTGGCATTTGAGATGAGTACAAAGTTGCTGACAAATGGATAATGAAGAATCCAAAGAAACATCTGCTGGGAAAATATTACAAAGCAGGACCACTGTACATGTTTCCATTGATTGTAAAAATGTATACGAATAATATTTAGTACTTAAATCCAAGTCATTTTCCAGACATGACAATGTAACCCTTGGAACAGGCCTGTAAAAGAGAGCTGGAAAAACTAAAGCAGGTTGCAATTAGTTTGAATTTGCACTGTGTTGTTGTCAATGGCAGTTTTTAGAAACTGAATTCCTGGCTCCAAATCCTATGATCAGACCACAAGGCCATGTTTATTTAAGTGAATCTAAAACTCTTCATATGATGATTTTTCAAATTAAGCACAAAGTTTGGGCAGAACATTTTGTTTAGTAAATATTATAAATAGATGTTAGAAGGCCTCAACTTTTAAAGAAGTTGTATTTCCAAAAAGACATTCAGGCAGGAGATGCTGATTTTCATGTGGTTTATATATGGTAGGCCTCTGTGAATAGGGAAGTACTCGATTCAGATTCGGCTGATTCGGAGGACAGTGATTTGATTCGGTGATTTGAATTACTGTCCCCATTCAATCTGGCCAAATTGGCTTTGAAAGATTCAGTGCTGATTTGGAGAGATTCGGTGATTTCGGATCGGCTGGGAAGAGGCAGGCACAGCCAGGTAGCTGCAGGTTCTCCCGTGGATTCTCTAGCTGTGCCTGCCTCTTCCTGGGCAGGGGGCAGGTGCAGGAGAAGCCCCCACGGATGCCCTGCCCAGTCCCAACCCCTGCTTGGCCCCAGCTTCCCAGCACTTAACCAAAAAAAAAAAAGTTCTGCACTCACTGGCTCTGGCAGCAGCAATCAGGGCCTCTGGGCACTCATAGCAGAGCCTCCCCACCCCCGTGCAGCATGGGGCAGTGGGGATTGCCAACCTGGCACCTGTGTGGCAGCTCCTTCATGGTGTGGGTGCAGTGTGGCTCAGCAGGGCACCCCGTGCAGGGCAGCCACTGCTGGGCTCTGAGTGACTGCTGCAACTGGTGAGTGCAGGCTTTTGCCTTTTTTCAATTTTTTTGTTTTGTTTTTTGTTAAAGTTCTGCGAGGTTGGTGCCAGGCAGGGCAGCTATGGGTGCTTCCTCCATGACTCCCCCTGCCCAGGGAGAGGCAGGCATAGTCAGAGGAGCCATGGGAGAACCTGCAGCCATCCAGCTATGCCTGTCTTTCCCTGGCCAATCCGGATTTCCTAATCTTTTCCGAATCTTTTCTGAATCAATTTGGATGCTTCAACTCAATTCAGAGATTTTAATGGGTCTCCTGATTGGGCTGAATCTCCTCCAAATTGAATTGGTGACCAAAGCTTCACACAGCCCTAGCTTATACCTCTCAAGACTGTTAGGAATGTAAGTGACAATAAGCTGGCTGATATTTTAACTCCCTCTGCCTCAGTTTATCAGTCTGTGAAATGGTCATGATATCTGCCGAGTACAGTGGGAGGTTGACATCTTGAGATTTACTTGAGAAGCATCTGTAGATGCAAGCCAGGGTTTTGTTTGCTCTACCAGCTGCGACATCACATTGGTGGCTCATGTTCATATTGTGGTCAATCACGACCCCCAAGGCTCTTTCAGCAGTGGTGCTAGCAAGCCTAGCACTGCCAAGCCTATAAGTATGCTGCAGGGGTTTTTTCTGAGGTGGAGTACCTTGCATTTATCAGTATTGAATGTCATCAGGTTTGTGTTTGCCCACTTACTAAGCTTATCCAAGTCAGCCTGGATCACTAGCCTGTCCTCAGGTGTGGACGCTATGCTCCAAAGTTTAGTGTCATCAGCAAACTTAGCCAGTGCACTTCTAACACCAGTGTCCACATCGTTGATAAAGATGTTGAAGAGAACTAACCCAAGGAGAGAGCCTTGGGGGATGCCACTGGTTATGGCGCGCCGCAGTGACTCATTCCCATTGCCCACTACTCTCTGGGTCTGACCTCGGAGCCAATTTCCCAGCCATTGGACTGTGGTGTAGCCAAGACTGCAATTGGCAAATTTTTCCATGAGGGGGTCATGGGACACCAGATCGAAGGTTTTTTTTTTTTTAAAGTTCAGGTACATGACATCAATCTCTTCTCCCTTGTCCAAGTGATATGTCACCTGGTCATAGAAGGAGATGAGATTGGTCAGGTAAGACCTACCTGTGACAAACCCATGCTGGCTATCCCTCAGGATGTTGCCCCCAGCCAGCTTATCCAGAAGGGTGTCCTTGATAATTTTCTCAAGAATCTTACCAGGGATTGAGGTCAAGCTGATTGGCCTGTAATTCCCAGGACCTACTTTCTGCTGTTTCTTGAAGATGGGTACCACATTGGCTTTCTTCCAGTCTTCAGGTACTTCACCTGAGTGCCACGAATTTTTGAATATTTTTCCCAATGGTTGGGCTATAGCGCCTGCCAGCTGCTTGAGTACCCTAGGGTGTAATCTGTCAGGACCAGCTGACTTGAAGTTGTCCAGCCTCTCAAGGTGATCCTTTACTAGATCAAAACCGATGCTGGGTATAAATATGCCCTCACCCTGTCCAGCCCATGTCTTGCCAGGCAGGGCGGTCCCATTGGATTGATGAAAGACCAATGCAAAGTACCCATTAAGCAGGTTGGCCTTTTCCTGGGTGTTGGTTATCAGCTGTCCCATTTGGTTCAGCAGGGATCCAATGGTACCCTTGCTTTTATTATGACTCCCTACATATCTGAAAAAGGACTTTTTGTTATGCTTGATGTGAAGCCAGATGGAGCTCGGTTGCAGCCTTGGCTTTCCTGATCCACTTCCTGCGGGTACGGACCAGTGCTGAGTACTCCTCCTTGGTGGTAATTCCAACCTTCTATCTGTTATAAGTCTCTCTCTTGAGGCATAGGAGGTCCTTGAGTTCCCTGCTGAGCCAAGGGGGTTGCTGTGCCATTTTGCTACCCTTTCTTTGAGATGGGATGGCCATCCCTTGTGCTGTCAGGTTCGCTCCCATGAGGAGCAACCATTCCTCTTGGACTCCTCTTCCTGTCGAGTCATGGTCCCTTAAGGCCCCCTGAGCTTGTTAAAGTCAGCTTTCCTGAAGTTGAGGACTTCAATATTGCTCACTGACTTGCCATCTTTGCAATGGATAGTAAAGGTGATCAGCTCGTGGTCACCATCACCCAGCTTTCCATTGATTCTTAGGTCACTGACTATGTCATCCCCTTTGGCCAATACCAGGTCCAGCAATGCTTTACCTCTCATCAGCCCATAGACTTCTTGAGTCGGGTAGAGCTTGTCCATGCACGTGAAGAAGCTTTGCAACTGATTGGATTTGACTGAATGCTCTTCTCATGAGATGTCTGGGTAATTGAAGTCTCCCATGACAACCATGCACTGATACTGTGCAGCCTCAGCCAGTTCCCTGGTGAATTCCCGGTCCAGCTCTTTTTTCTGGTTAGGAGGTCTGTAGTAGACTCCTAACATGATGTCCCCTGAGCCACATTCCCCACATATTTTGACCCAGAGAGACTCCAGTTGTCCCTCCTAGGTGGCAATGTCAATTTGGAGGGACATGTGGCTGTCCTTGACATAGAGGGCTACACCCCTCCCCTTTTATCTGCACAATCACACCTGTACAGGGTATAGCCATCTATACCTGGGGCCTAGTCATAAGTGGAGTCCTACCAGGTCTCTGTTATCCCTATGAGGTTGTAGTCATTCTTGTTTAGCAGGAGGACCAGTTTCTCCTGTTTATTCCCCAAGCTCCTGGCATTGGTGTACAGGCAGGCAAGTGTCCTACTGGGGGCCCTTGCCTTTCCCACAGATCGTTGGGATCTTTTTATCTGAACCAAGCCCCTGGAGCTCTGCAGTTATAAATGTCAGGGTGTTTGGAACCTAGATTTGAATTTTCCATGTTTGATTCATGGCATTTAAAGCCAGATGGGCCATTTGATCAATCCAGTCTCGCCTCCTGTATGTCACAGGCTTTTAAATTTCACCCTGTTATACTGTACTGAGTTCAGTAACTAGTGCATAACATAATCCACCTCTGTTTTATCCATCCTTGGTAAAATCCCAATGCTCAGGGCTGCCAGTGCATTGGCATTAAAGGTGTTATGTAAAAATATCATGTCTTATAGTCAGAGTTAGGACTGTCAATGAATTTTCCACCTGCTCAAGAGCTTCTTTCCAAGGCAGTGGTGTACACATGACTTTAAATATCACTTCATATCAGCCACTGCCTTACACTTTTCATTCTACTTTAAAAGCAGAGACATGAAACTACAGTGGAAGCCAGCTGGCAGAGTGGTATAGCAATATGTGCAAACCTTTCACCTCTGGACACCACAATTCAAATAGTCACTTAAATCACAAGTGAAAATGAATTTGGACCCAGCCAAAAACTCATTTATGCGCATCACAAAAAAAGCCAGTGCACAAATTGGCTCAGCGTATAGTGCATTTGGCAGTCTCCATTCCAATGATATCCAGGAGTGATATAGACAGAGTACTGCTAGCCAGATACATTGGCAAAGCTGTATGTGGTGGAAGTTTGCTCTGTGTTATTCTGTGCTGTGCCTTCCTGCCTCCTCCTACCCACTCCTCTCCACCACCCCCCCTCTGCCCCGCATTGCTTTTACACATTCATGTATGTGGTGGTTAAATTTGCCCGCCAAAGTTTAGAAGCAATTTATTTTAAAAAAATAACATGTATAATTATGAATTTTCCAGTTTGATTATATTAGGTCAAATAAGTCTCTAATCATTGAATTCAAGTCAGGTGTATCATACCTGAAAAGAACTGATACAAAATAGGTCACAAGATCTTAAGTCTACCAGGGTTCCCTTGCAAATGTTAAAACAAGGATCTTGCTAGCAGTAGCAACTCCCCCTATTCCCCTCTTCACCTTCTCTGCAGTGACTCCAGCTCTGCCAGTGGAGAGGGCAGAGCAGTGGTGAAGGCACATGGTACAGCTGTGGCCAGAGGTTTCCTGCAGCTGTTGATGGCAAAAAAATGCAGTGACATCTCCCCTTGCAACTGAAACCTGATAGTTGCCCATGCACCTTGTGCCATCACGACCTGGGCACAGTGCTGACCACTTACAGCTCTGCTTGGTACCCCCCTTTGAAACTGAATTTAAATTAATTTTAATCCCAACCACTGACTGGGCTTTGAGAATTGGATCCATAGTAGAACACATGTGGACTCAGTACAAAAACACGCCAAGTTGCACACATGTCAGTCTCAGAACCACTGGAGACACTTGAAGAACAGCATGCTTGACCTAGCTAGTGGAGTTGGTCATCATTAACCTTTCAAATAATTTGAGACCTAAGAAAGTTCTCCCTGTGGATGCGTCTGTCACATTGATGTAGCTTATCTTTGTGGGAGATAAAAGAGAGAGAAGCACTGACAGCAGTTTCTTTAGCTGGTAATGAGAACTGCTTTAGTCACTCACTGGAGAAAATATGATGACCTGTCTTTATCGAAGTCCACAACTGTGTGAACCACTATCTTAAAAATGGAGTCTACAACTATGAAAGATGGTTCCATTTATTGGTATATCAGATAGGTGTTTCTTCTACACTGCTAAGAAGATAAGTACTATACCCAGGTTGTACACTCATATGGTAATTCCTGAAGCATTATATTTGGTACCTGCAGCGTGTTGTAACTTCTGTTGGGAAATCCATTCTTGCAAAATCCAAAATAGATGGCTCAATATTCACCATTCTTCTTTTGAAGCATGTATAGTGACTGTTCTGGAACATATACTGTGTGCATCGTCATCACTATTTTGCTTCATAGGTTTTACTTCCTTCATTATTTGTGTTAGTATTAAAAAGTTCATTTTGTGTACATGTTTAACTAATTTTGGAAAAAGCATTATTATTAATCACATGATCTAGTCTGGAGGAAGAAATGATAAGGTTAGTACAAAAAGAACAAAAAATATCCTTTGATCCTTTCCTGAACTTTATAGTTTTCATGTTTAGTAACTGATATTAAGGAAGGAATATGAGTCATAAAGTAAGGAATGTGTCAGAAGACTCACTTTTTTCCAATGCTGTTTATGTTAAAAAAAAAATCCACTCCATTTGTTCCATTCCTTCTGGGGCATAGGAAAAATGGTGAACCTTACTTCACGGATGATGAGGTCCCCCATCATCCTTTCAAAGTGGCCACATTATCTCTAAAGGCCCTTCTTTTGACCCAACCATTTTGATCTAAATGTGTTAATATTTGTTTCTCTGCAGTAATTAGATTGGGGTTTTAAAGTCAGAGATAAGTAGAGCAGGTGGTTTTCATTTTACTGGGGTATTACTCCAGTACTAGCCTGTTTCAGAGAGACTAGGAAATTTTAACTGTAATTACATTATAAGAGACTGCCATTTACAAAGATGTATTGTTACATTGTTGGGCAGTTGCCAGGCCGCTGTGTTTGGGTTCCACCGCGTTGGGTCTATGTGGTTTAAGCTTGATCTGAGTAGCTAGAAAGCCTGGCTCTTCCCACTTCCTGGGCACAAGGTCTCTGTCTGCTACCTGTTGAAGGAAATAAGGCCTCACAGTTCAACTGCCATAATCTTAAAAGACCAATGTTGACCCTTTCTCTTGCCAGTAGGTGATCTGTTGTTTAGTTGCCTCGCATTCTGGAGTTCAGGCTTGAATAAACCTGTTTTGCCCTGAGTGGTGGAAGGGAATTTCCATGTGAATAGAAGACCATCAAGGTATGCCCATTGTTCAATGATACAAATCAATAAGGACACCTGGTACTACCAACAGTAGCTATTAAATGTGTGGACAGCTGCTTAGACCTAAGTGAAGATTCAGCTATTCCCTGTTTGCTTCTGTGGGCGGTCCATTGTTTGCCCAACAGTTATTTCTCAGGGTAGTATTCTTGTTTTAGCATTTGGGACCTGATTCAGGACTTTTAGAAGTCATTAGAAACATGTTTGTTGATTGGATTTTTACTTCCCATTTTAGAGATGCACAGTATTTGGCAGAAATATTTTTTTGAAAGAACAGAGGATTTATCTGATCATCTTTAATGTCTGTGATGGTTCTTCTGTTGACACTCAGGCCACCAGCATAGGCTCTTATTTGCTTTATCCCAAGATTTATATAAGTTGCTTTGTTTTTTCTGCAAGGGGGATTGGCCAATGTATTTAACCTTGAGTTAGATTTCATAGATTTCATAGACATCAGGGCTGGAAGGGACCTCGGGAGATCATCGAGTTCAGCCCCCTGCCCAAAGGGCAGGAAGTCAGCTGGGGTTATAGGATCCCAGCAAGATAAGCATCCAATTTACTCTGGAAGGTGTTCAATGTAGGTGCTTGAACCACCTCCGCTGGCAGACTGTTCCAGACCTTGGGGGCTTGGAGAGTAAAGAAATTCTTCCTTATGTCCAACCTGAAGCAGTCTTGCAGGAGTTTATGGCCGTTTGACCTAGTCATCCCTTGGGGCGCTCTGGTGAACAAACGTTCCCCCAGATCCTGGTGGTCACCCCGATAAACTTATAGGTGGCCATCAGATCACCCCTGAGCCTACACTTTTCCAGGCTAAAGAGTCCCATGTCTCTCAGCCTGTCATCGTAAGATCTGTTTTCCTGACCTCTGATCATGCGCGTGGCTCTCCTCTGGACTCTCTCAAGCTTCTCCACATCCTTTTTGAATTGTGGAGCCCAAAACTGGACGCAGTACTCCAGCTGCAGCCTCACCAAGGCCGAGTACAAGGGGAGAATGACGTCCTGGGATTTGCTCGAGAAGCATCTATGGATGCACACCAGCGTTTTGGTCACTTTACTAGCCACAGCATCGCATTGCAGGCTCATGTTCATCTTGTGGTCAATGATGACCCCCAAGTCTCTTTCTTCTGTAGTGCTATCCAACGTAGCACTGCCGAGGCTATAAGGGTGCTTCAGGTTTTTCCTCCCAAGGTGGAGAACCTTGCATTTTTCGGTGCTAAACACCACCAGGTTCTCGTCTGCCCATTTGCTGAGCTTGTCCAGGTCAGCCTGGGTCACCCGCCTATCTTCTGGTGTGGATGCTTTGCCCCAAAGTTTGGTGTCATTGGCGAACTTGGCCAGTCCACTCCTGACTCCAGTGTCCACATCGTTAATGAAGATGTTGAACAGTATGGGTCCCAGGACAGAGCCTTGAGGGACCCCACTGGTTACAGGGCACCATGAAGAGTGACTGCCATCAATTACAACCCTCTGGGTCCGACCATGGAGCCAATTTCCCAGCCAGCGGATCGTGGTGGAGCCAAGGCCACAACTGGCCAGTTTGGCCAAGAGGTGATCATGGGATACCAGATCAAAAGCTTTTTTGAAGTCAAGATATATGACATCAATCTCTTCTCCCTCGTCCAGGTGATAGGTCACCTGGTCGTAGAAGGAAATGAGATTGGTCAAACAAGACCTACCCGCAACAAACCCGTGCTGGCTATCCCTTAGGATGTTAGCCTGGGCCAGTCCCTCAAGGATGACCTCCTTAATAAACTTTTCTAAGATCTTCCCCAGGATAGAAGTCAGGCTAATGGGCCTGTAGTTAGCCGGATCCGCTCTCCTCCCTTTCTTGAAGATCGGCACCACATTGGCCTTCTTCCAGTCTTCGGGCACTACACCAGAGCACCAGGAGTTTTTAAAGATCCGTGCCAGGGGCTGGGCTATGATGCTCGCCAGCTCCTTGAGTACCCTGGGGTGCAGATTGTCAGGGCCGGCTGACTTGAAGGTATCCAGCTTCTCAAGGTGTTCCTTCATGAGGTCAGCATTTATGGAGGGTAGGGGATCCCCATCACCTGGATCTCCCTGTCCCATAGCAGGCATGGGCATCCCATGGGACTGATGAAAGACTGACGCAAAGTACCCATTTAATAGGTTGGCTTTTTCCTGGGCGTCAGTTGTCAGTTACCCCATCTGGTTTAGCAGGGGTCCAATGTTGCTTTTCCTCCGGTTCCCCACATATCTGAAAAAGGACTTTTTGTTGTCCTTGATGCTTGAAGCTAGTTGGAGTTCAGTTGCAGCCTTGGCTTTCCTGGTTTGCTCCCTGCAGGACTGGACCAGTGCAGAATAATCCTCCTTGGAGGTAAATCCCATCCTCCATCCTTTGTAGGCTTTCCTTTTTAGCCGTAGGAGGTCCGCTAGGTCCCTGGAGAGCCAGGGGAGCTGCTGTGCCTTGCTGCCTTTCCTCTGTGTTGGAATAGATTTAGCTTGTGCATTGAGGATTGCTTCCTTGAGAAGCAACCACTTTTCTTGAACTCCCATCTCCCTGGGGTCATGGTCCCTAAGGGCCTGACCAACAAGCCTCTTGAGCTTGTCAAAGTCAGCTTTTCTGAAGTCAAGGACTTCTATGTTGCTGACTGATTTGCCAGCTTTATGGAGGATGGTGAAGGTGATCAGCTCATGGTTGCTGTCACCCAGCTTCCCATCGAACACTAGGTCGCTGATTAGGTCATCCCCCGTAGCCAGTACCAGGTCGAGCAGCGCTTTGCCTCTCGACCTTAGATTAGCATTTTCTTTCTATATGGAAACTATCTTTTTCAAAAACAGTAACCACAATTGTAAGACTTCCATTTAGCCACAACATAAGATGATATGGAATATTTGCAAAGAGATGTCCGTAACTGATTCATGTGAATTGATCTCTTGCTGGAGTACTACACTGGTATGTGAAACCTTAAGTTAGTTAGGAATTCTTGTTTTGACTTCTTTTAACATTAGACAAATTACAGTAAGCTTAATTATGCTATGTCCAGAAAGGGTATGTGAATGTGTGAGACAGTTCAGCAGAGATCCAAAAATGTTTCCTGGTTCAACAGTGTATACTACAGATAGGACAAAGATGCATTGAAGGGCTCATGAACATGAGAAAAAGGAAAAATGATGAGGCATAATAGGACAAGGAGGATGATACCCAGTCCAGTGTTAAATAAGTGGCCCTCGCTTTTCTTGGGATACAAGTTGGCAGTTTTTCTATTCATTGCTTACTGTGCATTACTGGGCAGACCTGTCTCCTCTTGAGTCTCTTTTGGCCGTTTCTTTTAGGAATGGTGAGCCATGATATTGACCAACAGCATTCTTAAAATAAAATATCTATATTTAGGAACTGAAGTAAGCTACTAGGGGAAAAGGGGAATTTAACATACCAAAGGTTGTGCATACATAATTAGTCTCATTTAAACTCAAGTTTCATGGATGATGGATAGCCATGGAACTGAAAAAATTAAACCAGAGCTCTTCCTAAAACCCACCCCTGTCTAGTTGGCAGCACTTGTGATTGTTCTAAACTATGATTCTGGGTGTAAATCTCTCCTCTATAACGACTACTGCATTGTTGGTGAGGTAGATTCATTCGTTTCCTGTGGATTGCCATCACTGGACTGGCAGCTATGTCCCCTCTATGAGCAAGAGTGCTAAGACTCTTTTTGTAACACAGCACTTTACCTTTTCATTCTTCTGTTTAAGTGTTTCAAAAGCATAAAACATGTTGGCACTACTAGTCAAAACATTCAGTTAATACATAAATAAGGAGAAAGAGGCTAAGGATAATAAATGCCATGCATCATGGTAGGAGGAACTTTGTGGACCGGTGCCTGCTTCTATGCATGCAGGTGGATAGTATGTTCTAAGGGATCTGTTTACCATATCTCCAGTGTTTCTTGGCAAGAGTGCTCCCAAGCACATACTACTGACTACTCCTACCAAACCTGGAAATGAGGTGGTAAAGCTGCTCTGAAGGCATTCCCCTGCCTCTGCTCTTGAAGTCTTGGTTTCCAACACACTTGAGAGCAACTACTATGGATGCTTTGGGACAGATTTATTAAATTTGTTTGAGAGCAGGTGGTTGGGGTGTCCCTGGGAGTATCTCTTCAGAATTTGGTGGTGAGGGTGCCTTCTTCAGATGCTCTTCCTGTGCTGCCCCAAAAAGAAATGCCAGCTGTGAGTGCTTTCCCTGTGCTTCCAGGGAGACATGCAGCAGCAGTGACAGGGTCCTAATGCTATCCCATATGCCTGCCTCCAACCCAGGGTGGGTTGTTCTGGTTGGCAGTCAGAAAAGGTTGCACACCCCTGGTCTAGCTTGTTGCTGACCTTTTTCACCTGTTTAATTATACAACTTGTATGTTCATACATGATAAGTGTCTGATTTCCAATTTCTAAACAAAATCAGGGCAATTTAATTTTCAGCAGTAATTCTTCACTTTTGCTTCTATAGCATAGTTTAGTTCTTGCTGGTAACTCTTAAATAATTGCTGTGAAGGCCTGACTGAAGCAGTTCCTCTGAAGGAGCTGCTTGTTGCACTCTTACTATCATTTGCTTGCACCCCACTCAACTAAGAAGCTCTAATTAAAATGATGTTAGTGGTTTGTCTAACAACTCTGTGTGAATGTGCCGGGAAAGAGGAATATAATGTACATTTTGTGACTGACGATTAGAGTAAGATCTTTTGTTAGGTAGACTGTCTTCAGGATCACTATAACTTTAACCACATTTGCTTGATGGGGGAGGTGCAGCAAGAAGCAACTTTTAATATACTTTATCAGCACTAAATTCAGAACTAATTCAGAATGCCGACAGTGTCAATTTAGAACAAAACCAACCGGAATATGCAATGCCAGGGACACTGGTACAAAGCTTAAGAAGGTGCGAGCTAGTGGAAAGAGATAGCACAACATCCCTTAATTCAGTATGAGAGAAATTTACATGGCCACAGGTTTCTGTATATAGTATATCTCTGACTGGAGCACTGGTGTCATGGTGGGTATCTGCTATACCAGACAAGGACGATAAGGGAGGAATTAGGGAATTTTGTAGTGTATGGCAAATTGGGCAGCAGTGACGACAAGATGATTGAGTTCAGGATTCTGAGGAAAGAAAGAAAGGAGAATAGCAGAGTACAGACCCTGGATGTCAGAAAAACTGACTTTGACTCACTCAGGGAACTGATGGGCAGATTCCTCTGTGAGGCCATTCTGAGGGGGAAAGGAGTCCAGGAGAGCTGGCAGTACTTTAAAGAAACCTTACTGAAGGCACAGGAATGAACCATCCTAATGTGCAAGAGGACGCGCAGGTATGGCAGAAGACCAGTTTGGCTTAGCAGGGAACTCTTCAATGAGCTAAAAAGAATAAGAAAGCTTACAAGAAGTGGACACCTGGATAAACAACTAGGGAAGAGTAAAAGAGGATTGCTCAGGCATGCAGGGATGAAGTCAACAAGGCCATAGTGCAATTGGAGTTGCAGCTAGCAAGGGACATAAGGGGTAACAAGAAGGGTTTCTACAAGTATATCAGAAGCAAGTGGAAGATCAGGGAAAGTATGGGTGCCCTACTAAATGGGGGATGGTGGCAGGTGACATGTAAAAGAATGAAGTAGTCAATGCCTTTTTTTTTTTTTTACTCTAGTCTTCACAAGCAAGGTCAGCTCCCAGACTACTACATTGGGCAGCACAGTGTGGGGAGGAGGTAAGCAGCCAGCAGTGGTAAAAGAACAGGTTAGTGCCTGTTTAGAAAACTTGGACATGTACAAGTCCATGGGGCTTGATGCAATGCACCAAAGGGTGCTGAGGAAGTTGGCTGATGTGATTGTAGAGCCACTGGCCATTATCTTTCAAAACCCATGGTGATCAAGCAAGGTCTTGGATCATTGGAAAAGGGCAAATATAGTACCCATCTTTAAGAAAGGGGAGGATCCAGGGAATTACAGACCAGTCAGCCTCATCTCAACCCTTGGAAAAGTCATGGAGCAGGTCCTCAAGGAATCCTTTCTAAGCACTTGGAGAAGTTGGTTAGTAACAGTCAGCATGGATTCACCAAGGGCAAGTCATGCCTGACCAACCTGATTGCCTTATATGATGAGATGACTGGCTCTGTGGATGTGGGAAGAGTAGTGGACATGATATACCTTGACTTCAGCAAGGTTTTGGTATGGTCTTCCACAACATTCTTGCAAGCAAGCTAAGGAAATATGGGTTGGTTGGATGAATGGACTATAAGACGGATAGAAAACTGTTTGGATCATTGGGCTCAAAGGATAATAATTAATGACTTGATGTCTAGCTGGCAGTTGGTATCAAGTGGAATGCCCCTGGTGCTGGTTTTGTTCACTAACTTGTTCAACAACCTGGAAGATAGGGTAGAGTGCACCCTCAGAAAATTTGTAGAAGACACCAAGCTGGGAGAATAGTAAATACTCTGGAGGATAGGGCTAGGATTCAGAGAGATCTTGTCAAATTGGAAGATTGGACCAAAAGAAATCTCATAAGGTTTAATAAGAAGAAGTGCAAAGTCATACACTTAGGACAGAACAATCCTATGCACCACCATAGGCTGAGAACTGACTGGCTAGCAGCAGCTCTGCAGAAAATGACCTGGGGGTTACCATGGACAGTAAGCTGAGTATGATCCAACAGCGTGCCCTTGTTGTGAAAAAGGCAAATGACATACCGGGCTGCATTAGCAGGAGAGTTACCAGCAGATCAAGTGAAGTGATTCTACTCTTCTATTTAGCATGGGTGAGACAACATCTAGAGTGGTGTCCAGCTTTGGGCTCCCCACCATAGAAGGAATGCGGTCAAATTAGAGAGTCCAGTGGAGGGCAGTGAAAATATTTAGGGGGGGGGACTGAGGTGGGCTAGATGGAAATTTGGGGGGACTGCACTATACATCTTCTGGCCAAACATACTTATTTGGTTGGGCTGGGAGCACCGCACCTCTCCTGGTTTTGGGTGGGAGTGGGGCAGGCTCAGCTGTGTGTGGTTGGCGGCAGTGGCAGCCCAAGGGGGAAGTGCGGGGCTTGGATAGGGGTGGCACTGGGAGGGGTGGCTACAGGGGGGCTAAGGCAAATATTGGGGTGGCTATAGCACCCCCCCCACCCCTACCCACCGCTGCCTCTGCTTCTGAGGAGAGGGTGAGGGAACTGGGCTTATTTAGTCTGCAGAAGAGAAGGATTTGATAGTAGTCTTTAACTACCTGAAGCTGGGTTCTAAAGAGGATGGAGCTGAACTGTTCTTAGTGATATCAGATGACAGAACAAGGAGCAATGGTCTCAAGTTGCAGCAAGGGAAGTTTAGGTAATATGTAAGGAAAAACTTTCTCATGAGGAGAGTAGTAAAGCACTAGAACAGGTTACCCAGAGAGGTTGTGGAATCTCCTTCCTTGGAGATTTTTAAAAGCCAGCTAGATAAAGCCTTGGCTGGGATGATCTAGTTGGGGATGGTCCTGCTTTGAGCAGGGGATTGGACTAGGTGACCTCCTGAGGTCTCTTCCAACCCTAATTTTCTGTAATTCTATGATTCTACACTACTGCACTGCACATCATTGTCAGCTGTCTCCATTAACCGAAATGCAGAGAATGTATAGCCCAAGGCTCTAGGATGTTACCCAGTTTTAATGTAATGACATATATCATTTGGTCTGATAAAGAAGAAAAACTCACACCAAATGCATAGTTAACTTCTGTCAGATAAAAGGGTATGGTGAGTACCTTCAGTGCTGCAATTGTATTTCATTGCTAACATGCTTTAGTTAATGCATATTAGATCTAGTACTTCCATTCTGAAGTATTAGGAAATGTGCGTTAGCCTGTCTTAATGCACATTAACTAAAGAGTTTTAAGAGTGCTTAATGTACATTAGCCTAGCTTAATGTGCATTAACTAAATAGCACATTTTTGCACGTTTTTACACGCGTAAGAGCCTCAGTGCTGGGTGCGGCAAAATGCGTGTCAGCACTGAGAAAGTGGTGGCAGTGTGCTTTAGTTCAAAAGCACACCATTGCCATTTTTGCACACAGATGTGCATTTCACTGCTTATGCAACTGCATGTGGCACAGTGCAGTTTGCCTCAGTTCACGTGCGGAGCTGAAGCAACGAATCTCCTGCACGTTGGAGGACAAAAAATATGTATATAAATGCCCACAGTTTTTTTAGTGACATTTAATGCTCATTAAAATAGATTAATGTGCATTAAAGTGCATGTGTAGATGCATCCAGTAATAATAGTTAGAAATAGATGGACTGGAACCAAAATCCAAATATGAATATGCCCTAAAATTTAGGTGCACATAAATGAGACCAGAATTCTGCATCTCTAGTTAGCCTTCAACCTTGCCAAAGCTGTTACACTTTCCCTTCAAACAGCAAATGGTGCTGTCTGCCTCAAGTAGAATCAGAATCAGAAAGACTCATGTAGACTGGGAAGGTCGTGCCCTGAAATAAAAGCTGGTGTCCTCTGTTGGTTGGCGAAAAGGTCTTCATAGATTCTGTGCAAGACCTTGTATCCAAATCTGCACAGCTGTAAAATTGGGTGAAACACAGACTGCACTACCAGGTAGATGGTGAAATCACCTTTGAAATTTTCTAAGAGCATGTACAAAAAAAAAAAGAGAAGTTCAAAGGTGTATGTGATCCTTTTAAAAACTCAACTTTAATTCTCGCTAGAAGAAAGGTATTCACTGTCCACAGGTATCTAGGAGGAGGGCATTAGGAGGACTGTCATAACCGCATCAAGCATATTCCTTTAAGCTTTTGATTTCATCTCTTGTCCTTAAGTTTCTCTTGAGCAACCCCACCAAAAAGAAAGAAAGGAATCCCTTGAGTTCACAGAAAACTCAAGGAATCTGTTATATGTAAGGCACAGGCATTACATTACAATATTTTGATTTTTAATTGTGACCACAAAAATGTTTTGTGAAGACGCACAAAATACCTCAAACATAGTGAGGTGTCTGTATGTGGCTGTTAATGAACTAAGTGAGCGGAGAAGTAAACAGGATGTGCCTCATTTCCCCTTGATGAGCTTTGCTGTACAGGATCCTGGAATTTGCCTTCAGGTGAAAAGTTAGGGATTGTACTTCCTCTTGGGAGCACCGATTCTAATTAAATAGCATACAGCCAAAATCATTGCTCTTTGTTCTGGCTTTATTGAGAAACACATGAATATCAATTTTATGGCCTGGCAATAATACTCGTATAATGTTTGCTGCACATTACCGCTACATACTGTATTCATTGTAGGTATAGTGTTATAGATTATACAGAAGAATCCTAGTGTCTGCCAAGAACAACAAATCACAGTTAACAATGGATGATATTCATTACAGTTAACTTTTTGTTGCTTTGCTTTCAATCTAGGCAAAGCAAAAATAATGCAGTCTTGTTAATTAAATAATGATGGGTTGAATCTGTTTAAGCTGATAGGAGAAATAGCATCGTTATGAAACACTACATTAGCATAATATTTTTGGTCACTGAAAATCTGTGGGATATATGTATTTCTGCATACAGAGAGCACCTCAAATCTACAACCCTAGCTTGAAAGTCCTATTGACTTAAATAGAAATTGCACCTCTTTAGCTATTCTTTTTCTGTTATTTCCCACTCCCCTATATTTAAGACATTTAGGTTATTCACTCCTACAAGAAATTGAGCTAAATCTTTGTATAATTTGATAATGACCTAATGGATTTGAGGATTGAGATAGGATTGAAGAGTTTTTGATCTGGATCTAAATCTTCAAAAAAAATATTTAAAAAAAGAGAGAACCCACTGTCAAAATGAGATTTCTCTTTGGGTTTGAATGCCACTAGTTCCCAAATTTGATGTTGTTCAGATCATGAATTTGGTTCCAGCTCATCTATTTTGTATGAAGTGTCTGTTGTGACAAAGAACAGGGTGAAACCTGCCAGATATGTGCTGAGAACCTTTAGATATACTGTTTGTTGCTTAGCAAGCATGAACAAGCCCAAGCCTGCATCCCAAAGTAAGCCCATGAGATATTATACGATAAAAATGATTACACATAAGATTGCCTTCCTTTTTCAGAACTGCTGTCAGCTTTGGGTGGTGTGTGTAAAATTTACTTTGAAGAATTCAGATGTAATGATTCATGGGAATACTTTTTGCACTGCCTTCAGTGGGGCGGGGGCATTGATACATTATACTCATGTGAAAAACCCATGAATCTAACCTGCATTGTCCTGTGCTAAGTTTAGCCATTTGGTTTTTCAAAGGCTTCTGTAAATCTTTTTATGTGGTTGTGATTTGTTTAAATTTGCCCTCCATCAAATTTCTCTTTAGGCATCAAAGGAATCAGATGGAACTGCCAAATTTCACCTGATTTTATTCAAAGTCACAACACTGTGCATCACTGATGGAGAATTATAGACTTGTTCAGGTTCACTGAGCAACTGTTCTCTGAGCACGAGGTACGTAATGAAATTTCAAGTGATGTGGTACAGTTCAATATTTTGTTGCAAACATCTTGCACAAATCTGAAAAAAAATTCAGGAATAAATTTGGTCTCTTTTGGTCCAAGGAAGAAACATTTTTTTATACGCTAGATAGTGAGTGTGTTTGTTTGCAAACTGCACAGCATAATTTACTATACTAAATAGCAATGCTTTCATGAAATTGGAGCAAGCTTTTCCAAAGCAATTAATGATTTGTGGATGGGTGCCAAGACAGAAATGCCTTAAAGCAGTGGTGCTCAACCTTCCAGCCTGCAGTCTGTATGAGTGGCCACAGGACAGATCCTGGGCACAAGCGTGGTGCATTATCTAAACCTAGTGCATGCAATTCTGGCCACAAACCAACTCCATGTGTTGGCCCAGTCCCATAGCAATGTTAACGCTTCCAGAGTTCCAGGGCTTCCAGAGCCATGGCAATTTGATACTGCCACTGCTCCCACACCACCAAATTTCTGGAGCCTCAGGGAACCTCTTGGGCTAGTTGGCATGGCTCCAGAGCCCAGATTTGCACCTTGCACCAGAGATTGAGCACTGCCTTAAGGTAGCTTAATTTCAGAAAGTATTGAGATTTGTGTTCTAAAAATGGACTCCCTCTAGGTTTGGCAACCAAAAGTCAAGGCATCCAAAAGCAGTAGTCATGTTTGAGGATACCGACCTTAATGTTTATCTTTAAAACAGCAGGCGTTCAATTAAAAAGAAAAAATATTGATGCATTTTTATCTTGTAATTGCTCAGAAAATAAATCATGCTTGTGGTTAGAGAGTCTTAACAAATTTTCCTTGTAATCACATTTGACAAGGCATGTTGGGTGAAGGTACATTTCTCTGTCTGTATTTAGTAATTAGGTAATGGCCACAAGAGAGCACATAAAAACTGCAGGTCTTAATCTTTAAATGTAAAATAGGTCAACTCTCTGCCATGCATACAGTTTTCCAGATGTTCCATATCATTTTAATTATATTTTATTTAACTCTCCGGGCAGCTTTGTTACACTGGCTTTAGCACAACATGATATAAAAAGGGCAAAAGCTGCATTATTCAACTACAGTGAAGCTTATACATGTGCTTAAAAATACCACTAAAAAGTAAATTTTACTTATAATGAGGTAGAGCTGTTTGGATATTAATGTGGTGGGCACACATCTCCTTTTGGCTTGAGCGGAAGGACTTCTTGGCATGCAAGTGTTAAACTCCAGGCGTTGTTTTCTGTTTTTCTTTCATTGTCACACTTTTAGTATTGCCACTGAAAGCTGCTTGAAGTAATATTAGCTAATGTGATCTTAGAATGGTTCAACATAGCAACAGTGTTTTGCTCGCAAAGATCATATTTTTCTTGGTTCATTTTATTTTACATTAAGTTCTGACTCAGGTTTCACTGCAGGAATAAAACAAATACACATGCAGGGATGGCATCACTGTAGTGGTGTAGGCATCTGTCATTAAAGCATCAAATGATACCAAAGAAGCAGGGTTTCATAGCAGCATTTATTACATTTTTTTTCTTTATACACTGCCTTTTTATACACTTGAACAAAGTTAGTACAATACTTTCCCTACCAGTTTTGTCTCTTCTGTTGATTTTAACCCAACACAAAAACGTGCCCTTCTTATATGCTGTGATACAAAACTGAGCCATATTGGTTTGCATAGTCCCATGTTTTTGCTCCACAGATATTATAAGCACTGCTCTGGGACAAAGAGAGTTGGTTAATTGACATGGGGATCTCTACATCAATTCTTAGCAGCAAAACACAAAATGTTTCATAAATGTTATGTAAGTACTATAGTTTTGATTGGTAGATATTTTGAAGAAATTTAATCTAGGGGATATATTTCCCCCTCAAGTTAAAATCAATTCAAGAAAGTGTAAATCAAATTTGGGGCAAAAATAACATTTCTGGCTGGGAGGCTTACGGTTATTAAAGAAGTCTAACAAAAGTAAACAGAGGTGAATAGATAGGGATTATCACCTTCCCAAAATGTTTAGAATGGAGCTTATTCAGATTGTTCTACTTACAGGTCGGGATCGACTTAATTTGCAGTTTTGCAGGTTTTGTGAGAACTGTGAAATCAACAACAACAAAACTTAATAAAAATAAAATGCTGGCTCCCCAGTAGGAGTCAGTGGTCCTTGCTGCCGGGAGAGGAAGGAGCCAGTTGGTGGAGCGGCACGAAGAGCAGCTGCCCTCTCATCCCTCCTCCCCTGCTGGGGCCTCTCTCTGCCAGTCGGCACCAAGAGGCAGGGTGGCACAAGGGGCATCCAACAATCAAGATGGTGGCTCCCTCCTCCTTCCTCCTCCCCCCACCCAAAGCCAATCAGCGCTAAGGGGAAGAGCCTCCCCACTGATCAGTGCCGAGGGGTGGGTTGCCACAAAATGCCTGCAAAAAACCCTTTGTCCTGCCAAAAAATTAAATAGGTTTCTAATTATAGGAATGATTATAGGAAGACAACTTTTTCTTTGATCTGAAAAGTGAGATTTTTTTAGCAAAGAGGTGGCTCAGCTTAGATTATGTTGTAGGATGGAAGATGGAGTCTGGGAGTGTCTTGGGTCAAGTTGTACTATATCCGAATCACTAAGTTCGAGTGAGGTAGTTAGCTGTGTTAGTTTGAAGCCAGGCAGAGGACATGGTAGGGATGCCTCTTTATAGACTAATTGAATCGGAGATTCATCAGCTTTCATGAGCAAGCGCTCACGACATCCCAACAGAGTTCAAGGTGATGGTGGAAGTTGTTTGATATGAAGTTCTACATTGGATCCAGCTCTTGTGGAAATGCAAGCAAGATATTCACATAAGTGTAGTGAGTCAGTGGGAAGCAAATACAACCAAACCTCTCCCAGGAATTGCAAATGTAAGAAATCACTGTACATTGAGTGTAACCAGCAATAGACTCAATGGTGATGTTTCCAAAGATTTGGCCATTATGATTCAGTTGACATGTTCAGTTATCACAGAGTACAATCCTTGTGTAATTAGCGTAGGTAGTAAAAGCAAAACCACCAAAATAAAACAAAAACTTTCAATTATTATTTTGTTAATATGTCTCATTTAAGATTAGGCTCACTGCTCCTAATTTAATTGTTTTTCTGAAACAAAGAGGTAAATCTTGGCACCACACTAAACCACAACTATTATTAATGTAATTAAACTGTTATCTAAGTGGATTAGCAAAATAGTGTAGTTAGTATAGCATAAACCTGTAGTGTAGTCTATATTGTGTAATAATGTGTAGAATTTTAAAAAGCCTCATTTTTTTCCCCTTGAGCAATACAGGAATACGAAGACAGAATGCTTCAAAGGTGCAGTATCTGTAGTTTGAACACACATTACTGATTGATAACACAGGAAATATAATATTCCCATTCTTTAGTTTAGTCTTTGCAGTAAAGCCAAGCTCCTAGAAATAGTTAATTATAGGTTGAATAAAAATATTTAGCTGACAGCTGTAAGCCTTCATAATTTCTATGCATAATATGTTACAGAATTCTTTTGTTGTTTCAGTATATATTAAGGAAAAGTTAGGCCGAGCAAGTAAGAACAGATCTGATCTCTTTTATAGTTACCGTCACCACTTAAAAGACAGGACACAGGGTTTGTTTGTGTCCCACTCCACTTTACACTTAACTGAGTCAAACTGGAGCTATTACTTACTTCACTGTACCTCAGTCCACATCTATCTGTACAAAGCTGCATTAAACGCGTTTGTTTTTTTGTTATCAGAGAGATGGTTAAGAGGGAAAAAACCCAAACCTTTCTTGCTCAAGTCGCAACTAAATCTGGTTATTGATCAAGTTTTGAAGCACCTTTTTCCCTACAATGCAGAATATTGCCAATGTTTTCTCAGAAAATTCTGGATTTTTATCTCCTCGTGGGACATTAATTGATTTGACTTTACTGATAGGCATCACATCCCCTGTGTGACTGCTTTGGGTAGTTAAGCCTGCTATCCGTTGCTATCCTGCTGTCTACGAGCAGCTTATTGCAAAATCTCTTTGAATTGGCCAACCACAATTACCTAAACATTATCAGTATCCTGTCGGCATTTAGCTGACCTTAGTATCAGGATTCCTCTTTACAGCTTCTCAAGTATCTTCTTAATTGATGCATGTTAGTGCTAGCTGTGCTACTGATGTGGTTGGCTTCAGATGGAAACAGCTGGCCAGGATTACTTTCCTCTAGGCTGCCATGCAGTCTTTTACAACTGATTTCTGGCAGGGTGAGGGACTGAGCTGCACTCTGCAGCCAGGGAAGATGCTGACATGGCTAATTCCCTTCCTTGTGCGGCTTTGCTAGCTTGCTGCCAAATGGCTGGAGTTCTAAAGAACGGCTCTCTGTGTGGAGGAAATTGTTCTATTCAAGCCTACGGTTGCTGCGGATTTTAAAGAGCTTTTCTAGGGATAGTAGATATTTACAGGGCCGTGGTAGAAGACCCATTCTATTTTGGAAGTATAATTCAACATGTTTATTTTCATAAGATGTGTTAATAACAGATGTGCATTTGGGAAAACAGACAGGAAAATAACTGGCCCTTAGTTACCCAAAATGACCTGCTTCTTGAAGGTGTTTTTGCTTCCCTTATTCAAGATTTTTTAGCTTGCATGTTGGCAATCCAGGCCTATTTCTGTCCACCAAAAATACTGTTTTGTCAGTGCTTTTTGCATTATGTACTTTGTTAGCAATAACAGAGTAAAGTATGGCAACCAGGTTCAAGTAGGTTGAAGGGTATGACTGTGGTCTCAACGTACTTTGGTAGAATGAGAAAACCTGGGTTGAAAATTGGGGATTTTTAAGAAATTTCCCTAGGGAATAATAGTGCATCTCCAACTTGCTTCTACACATCACATTTTATACACGAGTTTGTAGGGGCAGATCGGGCATCTGTGTGCAACTCAACTGACACAGTTTATTGCCATTATCCAGGCAGATCACAGTCATTTTGTTCATACTCTTCATATATGGTATACTTTTCCTGTGTTTAATACAGATATGCTTGAAGTAGATTGCGGAGAAAATGTTTTGAATGTTCTTTTGAATGATCAATATCCCTTCTTTGTGTTTCCGCTTCTTTTACTTTAAAAATGTCTTGGTAGGCCTGTTTATTGAAACAGCAAGTTCAAGAATGTTAAATGTATTACATATTTATTTTTATATATAAAAATATAAACTAAAAATACCCATAGAAAGTGATTTCCAGTTGTGTAGCTGTGAATAGTTAAAGCAGAAGACCAAAGACTCTTCTCATCCATGTGGAAAACAGAAATGTGCCATGTGACCTGTGGTTCCAGTCAGAATAGCTCAGAGTTTGTATATTAAATAATTGCACTGCAATCAAGCTATGAGCAAAAATTATTTGCAGACCAGATTATTTGGCAAATAGTTTTGAATAATACATTTTGAGACATAATCCTGCTTGTTTGCAAGTTTTCTGACCAGAATGACAAAAATCATTATGCTATTTTCTTAGATTAGCTATTTATTATTTATTTATTTAGTAAATGCAGATCAGCAAAGCCAACCAATAGCCTCCTCGTTAACTGAGTTCAAAGTTATTAATTAATTTCTGCTGTTTTCGTCAGATGTTTCTGAAAAGTCAGGGTTGTGTCTAAAGCCACTCCACAGTATGCTGGACAGGGATTGTACTTTATTCTCTGACTGCCCATATAGAGGTTAAGTTCTTTTTCGGCACTGGCATTGTGGAGATGGAATAAACTGGAAACAGTTTTGGCAGGACTCGACATGAGTCGTCATGTGGTGCAGTAGTCTGCCAGCTTTGTCACATCTTTATTCAGGGTCTGGTCCACAGTGTGAAAAGATGTTGCTTGAGTGGTGCAGCAAATGTCATCGGTAGAGATGAACTTGTGGGATGTGGCTTTTGAACAGGGTTGGGTGCAGCACTGAGCCCTGTGGAAGTCCACTGGCCCAAGGTGGACTCTAAATCATCTGTTACAGAGTGTTTCAACAACTATAATGACCCAACTTGGAAGTACTCTTGACAGCTTTAGAAGCAGGTCAATGTGCCCTACTGCGTTATAGGCAGCTGTAAGATCCAGTAGCAGTACGCCTGTCTTCAGGTTCTTCTGAGAACCATTTTCAATGTAGGTGGTAAGTGCCAGTACTTGATCACATGCGCGGTGGCCCTTACAGAATCTGGCTTGATTGATGCTAAAGATGGCCTCTACTTCCGGGGATATCCACTGCAAAATGAGGCACTCAAGGACCTTGTAGCACACAGACAGTAGTACAATTGATCAGTAGCTGGATGCCAGCATGAGGTCTTTGCCAAGTTTTGGAATTTCAGTAACTTTTGCCATGCACCATAATTTGCCATTTGCTATAATCATAGTTGTTACTTAGATTTTATGTAAGCCTAGAAACTTTGTACCTAGGATTCATGCAAGCATAACCTTGTTTAGGTTGATCTAAATGCCCAGTCGTGCAGGAGTTCACGGGACATAAATTTCCCTAAAATGGTGTGCTCAATCTATTTAGTTCACCCTAGGAGGTGAACTAAATAGAGTGAGGTGAACACCTTTACTTTAGATTGCCTTAGGTTAACCCTGATCTAAAATGGGTTAACACAGCCTGATGAACTCCTGCATGCATTCACAGCACAGCCTTAGGGCTGGGAAAGCCCAGCCACTTGCTTCAGCTCTGGGGCTGTGCTGATTTAACCCCCCGACAACCCCTCCCAGACCTGTCAGCCTCTCAACGCTCCCCTGCCCCGGATTACTTCTGGCTGCCTGAGTGCACATCTGCAAATGCAAAACCTGGCCTAGGTTTAGGCCATTCAGAGCATGCCACCTAATCTGAATTGGGTTGTTTGAATGCTTGTTCACACCAATGGGTAAAGTATGATACCTACATTGTTGTGCATCAGCAACAGTGCCAAACACTTGGGAACACTCAGAATTCATGAGCGTATTTTGTGTAGTGAGGTAGAAAGAAGGCAAACAAGGGTTGAGATCTGTTGCAATCTGCTGTAGATAATCATGAACCAAAAAACCTTATCTAAGTATACAACTTCAGCTTTTGGGGACATTTCAAGGTTTAGATCTGATATCTACAACTGATACACGTTTAGCAAGTCTGACAAAAGACCCACATCCCATTGGATTTTGAGTGCAGTGTAAAATTCCCTCCAGTTTAGCCTAGCATATATATCTATATATAGATATAGATATAGATATCTTAAATATAGCTGGAAATCTACCTATATCTTGTCTCATGTATACTAAAAGAAAGCCTCTGCCTTGCTAGTCCTTTATGCTGCTGCCTTAACTCTCCCAGAATCCTCTGGTTTGAAAGTATTTGCTGATACTTCCTCCCCCCAGTCTAGTACAGCAGTGTCTCCCTCAAGGCCTCGTGCATGAAAACGAGGTGCCTGCTATTGGAATCTTTTGCTTCCTGAGGATTTCTACTTCTACATATATGTTATCATTTGCCTGCTAGGCTTATTCTTTATCAAGTACTTGGACACGCTTGCTTTCACAGAGTTGAAAGCAAGCCTTAAAATACATAAATAAAAACACCCAAAAGCACACTGCCAAGTTAGTAATAAATTTAAAATGCACCAAATGTGAAAGCGAGGGAGCTGCTGAAATGAAAGGTAAAATTCAGAACAGGATACTAATTTCATGATCTCATCCCAAATATGACTCTTTGTTTTGTGCATGGGTGATTAATGCCTGAGGCTGGCTTGACAGCCTGCTTCAGTGAAGGGAGACCGAGGAAGGAAGGAAGAAAGGAGGGGAATGGGAATGTGTATTGAACATCAAACCACCGAAAACATTGCTTTGATCTGCAGGGGTAAGAAAAAAGCCACCAGAGTGACAGGTTGAGAGTGGGAAGGACAGCTTAGCTGAAATGCTCACAACCTAAATCCTTTGGCCCCAAATAATCAATTTTTTCCAATGTGGAGGTTGTAGCTGTGCAACAAAGGCTATGTGTTCAAATGCTAGACAAATATACGCTAATACGAGCTATCCACACTTTTGCCTGTCAACTTTTAAAACAGCCCTTGTAAAATAGTATTTTCCCTTGCTATTTTAATTATTTACTTTAAATTGGATTAATTTGGAAAACTTAACAGTTGGTTGCAAAATTTAAACATGTTTAGAGGCGGTTTCAGTGTCATGGATAGGTTCTGGCATTACAACCAGCCCTTTGCCAAACAACCTTATTTCTGGCTTACTTTGAACCCATTTTAGGAAAATCTCTTTTTATCCTTTTAGATCCTTTGTAGCAATCGTTTATATCGACGGTATCACATATAATGACCCATTACATGGTGTGACAAAACCAACATGAAAGGGAACGTGTCATCTTGTTCTTGAAACCTATGGTTTCTTATATGCCAGTTCATGTGAGAGGTGCATTTATGAACTACAAAAGTCACATGAGCTGCCTTTGAGCATAGCATATATAGAGATAGGGTGAGGGAGACAAGGACTTCTGAGGGTGATGTCTTTTATTGGATCACCTGTGTTGTTGGGATAGAGTTAGACAAGCTTTTGAATACAAGACATTCTTCCTCAGATCATATATACATGAAAGGAATTTCAATTGCAATTGGTGTTAATTAGTATAATATATTATTTTTCCTCACATATTTTTCTGATATTTTTTGGTTTTCAGAGTCCTTGACTAGGTTTAGAGATTAAAACACTTACTTTCAATTACAAATTATTAAAGTAGTGCAAGAAAAAAAGGGAACAAAGGCGGGAAGAGGAGCTGGAGTATATAATAGTAATACACCATGGCTCTTTGTGCAAAGTGTGTGCTCTGTTTCTTAAAGCTTGGTTAATTTGGGGGCAGAATCTTTCTCTCTAATTTCAGATTTAAGATCCTTGTGCTGCACGTCATCTCTCTTATATAGGCATGCCTCTCAACCCTCAAACCTGCATGACACTGACTGAAATGTATGCCAAATGACTGAAATGTAAAACCACCCGTGTTGCAATTCATCGTGCTGTAACTGAGGCACGTGGTGTGATCAAAAGGTTCTAAGATTTGATGTTCGGGGTGCTTTTCATCAGGAATTTGTACCGAGTGGTCAAACAATCAATCGGGCCTTTTATAAAGAGGTTTTGATTCGATCGAGGGGTAAAGTTAGAAGAAACCGCTGCAAGCTGTGTGAAAATGGTCGATGGTTTCTGCACCATGACAACGCTCCTTCACACGCTGCTGTCTCCATTCAAAAATTTTTGGCTGGAAAAAACATTCCTGTTATACCACACCCTCCTGTCCCATGTGATTTTTTTTTTTTTTGTTTTTTTTTTCTCTCTTCCCAGAAATCAAAATGAAGCTGAAAGGAAGGAGATTGGATGACATTCCAACCATCCATCAGAATGTGAAAGCGGAACTCAAAAACTCACAGTTGAAGTGGCAGGAACGGTGGGACGAGTGCATATCATCTGGGGGCGATTACTTGGAAGGGGACAGCTCATAAAAATGTTGTTTGTACACTATTCTTTAAAATAAAGGCTAAGTCTTAGAACTTTTTGATCACCCCCCATATTATTATTTTTTGTAGCCATGACTTGTTTCCAAGGGTGTTTACTGACGGTCTGACTTGGATGATTTTTTTTTTTTTAAAGGATTCATTTAGCTACAACCATGAGGACCTTTCACGTTGGTCACTTTTCAGGTTTTTAAACTAGGACCTTCAGATCTCCACCAGAAAACTCTAGCCTTAGAGCTAAAAGAGAGTTGCACTAAAGAGTGTGCTACATGTGCTTTGCCAGTGAGTTATGCATCAGTTTGTTCAACAGCACTAAAACATGGGGTCTGAGAATCCAAGGATCTCTTCCTGGATCTGAAGGGATTTTAAGTTAGTTGTTAGAGACAGGTTGGGCAAGCACAGTTCTAGCACACTGATTCAGAAAAGCAGAATAAATGATGTTCCACACATGAGGTAGAGAAACAGCACTCGCCTCCCAAATAAGGAAAGGTCACAATTCCTCCAATACCAATAGCAACCAGTATACGAAGATGAGAGCTCCAGGTTCCTAGGTCAGTCCATTTTAACAGAGTATTTTAACAAGGATCTGTCTCACAAAAAGAGATCATGATTCAGCCAAAATTAGTTTTATATATATTCAAATACTCAGTGAGAAGAGCTCAAGAGCATCTGTGTTCAGAGCCCTCAAGTGTATTTATATATGTATTGGCATTGGAGTAATTGGGATGTGTGTGTGTGTGTATGTATATGTATATGTATGTGTGTATACACACACACACTTGAGAGCTCTGAACACAGGTATCTCTAGAGCTCTTCTCACTGTAGTATTTCCTTTGGTGAGGTTTGTTCTTCAAGGAGGGAGGAGCACCTCCTGCAAGGTGCAGTATAATTCTACATCTCAAAATGAACCAAAGAAAGGTGCATTCTACTCTTCATAAAGGATGATAACCCATTATTCTTGTGAGCTAGCATTGTGTAGAGACCTAAAACTGACATGAGTTCAGTGTGCAGAATGAGCTTAAAAGCATGCGGTAGAGATTTGTGGTGTGGAGGAAAATTCCTTTCTAAGATAAGGATCTATGTAGAATGAGGCAAAGAATCTAGGATTACAGCTTTCCAGATTCTTATTGAAAGGTCTGAGACATCTATTATAGGTTCATTTTAAAAAATCTTTAACTATTTGACAGCTACATCTATAGTAAAGGGATTTAGTGTCTCATTTTTAGCCCCAATCTTGCACGGGCCAGCTGGTGCACATGGCACTGACCGTGCCCGTGAATGAGTGCAGCATGCATAGGTGGGTACCTAGATGCCCGTGGCCTGACTTCTGCATGCCAGTTCACATTTGCCACTGTGTGTTTCTTTCAGACCAGTTGCTCACCTGTACTCATGTTTCAAGTCTAAAGACTTAAGATGTTAAGACAAATGTTTTAAGTTTGAGAATGTGGCTTCAAAAGTATATGTAAACTACGGCTACGTGAAGCTTTGGGTGCTAATCTGATTCAGAGGAGTTTTGACCTGATTCGGTGGCCGAACCTCCAAATCCAAATCGAATCAGGAAACCAGTTAAAAGGTCCAGATCAATTCAAAGCTCTCTGAATGGATTTTGGAAAAGATTCAGAGAGCTTCAGCAGCTACTGGCCCCGCTCTCCCCAAGACAAAGCGAAAGGTGTTTGTTGTGGGAGACTCCATCCTGCGGGGCACTGAGGGGGCAATCTGCCGCCCCGACCCCTTAGCCCGGGAAGTCTGCTGCTTCCCAGGGGCCCGCATCCGAGACATTGCAGAGAGAATCCCGCAGCTCCTCTGGCCTACAGACCACTACCCCATGCTCCTGATTCATGTGGGCACCAATGACACGGCTCGGAGCACCCCCAGCCAGGTCATGAGGCACTACAGGGAGTTGGGAGTGGGGCTTAGGGGTCTGGGAGCTCAGGTGGTGTTTTCGTCGATCCTCCCAGTCTCAGGCTATGGGCTGAGGAGGGAGAGGAGGATCCATGCGGTGAACCAAAGACTGCGGCGCTGGTGTTATCGGGAAGGCTTTGGCTTCCATGACCACAGCCCGCTCTTTGGAGAGAGAGGCAGCGAGCTGCTGGGAAGAGATGGCCTCCAGCTCTCTCCCCTGGGGAGGAGGCTCTTCTCAGCCAGGCTGGCTGACCTGCTCCACCGGGCTTTAAACTAAGCCCGCTGGGGGATGGGGGGACTACTGCCCCTGCTGGCCTGCTAAACGGCCCTTGCAAAGCTAGCGGACCAAGGCACTTAAAGGGGCACTTAAGAGAGCCCACCCCTGCCCCAGCCCTGGTACAATCTGTGGGCAAGGCAAGAGCCCCCAAGGGCACACTTGCCTGCCTGTACACTAATGCCAGGAGCCTAGGCAACAAGCAGGACGAGCTCGTCCTCCTGCTCAGTGCAAAGAAATATGATGTCATTGGGATAACGGAGACCTGGTGGGACTCCACCCATGACTGGACCACGGGGATAGAGGGCTATACCCTGTACAGGAGGGATCGTGTTGACAAAAGGGGCGGGGGTGTAGCTCTCTATGTGAAGGAAAGCTACATGTCCCTGCAAGCTGATGTTGGCAACCGGCATGGACAGCTAGAGACCCTCTGGGTAAAAATTCGTGGGGAATTCGGCACAGGGGACACAACGGTGGGAGTCTACTACAGACCTCCCACTCAAAGTCCCGAGCTTGACCAGGAGTTCGCCCGGGAACTGACTGAGGCCGCTTGCTCCAGGACCTTGCTTGTCATGGGTGACTTCAATTACCCGGACATCTCGTGGGAAGATCACTCAGCTAAATCTGAGCGGGCACAAAGCTTTCTCTCGTGCGTGGATGACCTCTACCTGACTCGAGAAGTCTATGGGCCAACGAGAGGCAAAGCGCTGCTTGACCTGGTACTGGCTACGGGGGACGACCTAATCGGCGACCTAGTGATTGATGGGAAGTTGGGTGACAGCGACCACGAGCTGATCACCTTCACCATCCGCCGTAAAGCTGGCAAGTCAGTCAGCAACACAGAAGTCCTTGACTTCAGAAAAGCCGACTTTGACAAGCTCAAGAGGCTAGTCGGTCAGGCCCTCAGGGACCATGACCCCAGGGAGTTGGGAGTTCAAGAAGAGTGGTTGCTTCTCAAGGAAGCGATCCTCAGTGCACAAGCTAAATCTATTCCAACATGGAGGAAAGGCAGCAAGAAGGCACAGCAGCCCCCCTGGCTCTCCAGAGACCTAGCGGACCTACTGTGGCTAAAAAGGAAAGCCTACAAAGGATGGAGGATGGGATTCGCCTCCAAGGAGGATTACTCCGCGCTGGTCCGGTCCTGCAGGGAGCAAACCAGGAAAGCCAAGGCTGCAACTGAACTCCAACTAGCTTCAGGCATCAAGGACAACAAAAAGTCCTTTTTCAGATATGTGGGGAGCCGGAGGAAAAGCAAGGGCAACGTTGGACCCCTGCTAAACCAGATGGGGCAACTGACAACTGACGCCCAGGAAAAAGCCAACCTATTAAATAGGTACTTTGCGTCAGTCTTTCATCAGTCACACGGGATGCCCATGCCTGCTATGGGACAGGGAAATCTGGGTGAGGGGGATCCCCTACCCTCCATAAATGCTGACCTCGTGAAGGAACACCTTGAGAAGCTGGATACCTTCAAGTCAGCTGGCCCTGACAACCTGCACCCCAGGGTACTCAAGGAGCTGGCAAGCGTCATAGCCCAGCCCCTGGCACGGATCTTTGAAAACTCCTGGTGCTCTGGTGTAGTGCCCGAAGAGTGGAAGAAGGCCAATGTGGTGCCGATCTTCAAGAAAGGGAGGAGAGCGGATCTGGCTAACTACAGGCCCATTAGCCTGACTTCTATCCTGGGGAAGATCTTAGAAAAGTTTATGAAGGAGGCCATCCTTGATGGACTGGCCCAGGCTAACATTCTAAGGGACAGCCAGCATGGGTTTGTTGCGGGTAGGTCTTGTTTGACCAATCTCATTTCCTTCTATGACCAGGTGACCTATCACCTGGACAAGGGAGAAGAGATTGATGTCATATATCTTGACTTCAAAAAGCTTTTGATCTGGTATCCCATGATCACCTCTTGGCCAAACTGGCTGGTTGTGGCTTTGGCTCCACCACGATCCGCTGGCTGGGAAATTGGCTTCGTGGTCGGACCCAGAGGGCTGTGATTGATGGCAGTCACTCATCGTGGTGCCCTGTGACCAGTGGGGTCCCTCAAGGCTCTGTCCTTGGACCCCTACTGTTCAACATCTTCATTAACGATGTGGACATTGGAGTCAGGAGTGGACTGGCCAAGTTCGCCGATGACACCAAACTTTGGGGCAAAGCATCCACGCCAGAAGATAGGCGGGTGATCCAGGCTGACCTGGACAAGCTCAGCAAATGGGCAGACGAGAACCTCATGGTGTTTAACACCGAAAAATACAAGGTTCTCCACCTTGGGAGGAAAAACCTGCAGCTTCCTTATAGGCTCGGCAGTGCTACGTTGCATAGCACTACAGAAGAAAGAGACTTGGGGGTCGTCATTGACCACAAGACGAACATGAGCCTCCAATGCGATGCTGCGCCTAGTAAAGTGACCAAAACGCTGGCTTGCATCCATAGATGCTTCTTGAGCAAATCCCGGGACATCATTCTCCCCTTGTACTCGGCCTTAGTGAGGCCGCAGCTGGAGTACTGCGTCCAGTTTTGGGCTCCACAATTCAAAAAGGATGTGGAGAAGCTTGAGAGAGTCCAGAGGAGAGCCACGCGCATGATCAGAGGTCAGGAAAACAGATCTTACGATGACAGGCTGAGAGCCATGGGACTCTTTAGCCTGGAAAAGTGCAGGCTCAGGGGTGATCTGATGGGCACCTACAAGTTTATCAGGGGTGACCACCAGGATCTGGGGGAACATCTGTTCACCAGAGCGCCCCATGGGATGACGAGGTCGAACGGTCACAATCTCCTGCAAGACCGTTTCAGGCTGGACATAAGGAAGAATTTCTTTACTGTCCAAGCCCCCAAGGTCTGGAACAGTCTGCCAGTGGAGGTGGTTCAAGCACCTACATTGAACACCTTCAAGAGCAAATTGGATGCTTATCTTGCTGGGATCCTATGACCCCAGCTGACTTCCTGCCCTTTGGGCAGGGGGCTGGACTCGATGATCTCCCGAGGTCCCTTCCAGCCCTAATGTCTATGAAATCTATGATTTAGGCAGTCCCTGCTTGCTGCAGTAGGGAGCTGGACCCAGACTCCATGTTGGTAAGTAAGGGCCAGGAGATGAGGCTGGAGGAGGGGGCAGGGGACTATGGTGGGACCCCTGCCAGGCCCCTGCCCCTGCTTGCTCTCCCAGCCCTGCTGAGTACCCCCTGAATCCCACCCACTTTCCCAGCCCCCCCCCCAACACATGGCTGCCCCACCCACCCCAGCTCCTGGCCCATTAAAAAAAAAAAAAAAAAAAGCCCTGACTCAATAGTTTCTGTAGCAACCTCAGGGCTTCTGGGGGCTCATGGCAGAGCCCCTCACCTTGCATGGAACATTGGGGGGCAGCAGGGATCTTCCCCCCCACCTGGCAGGAACCAATGAGTCAGGCCTTTTTTTTTTTTTTAAAGGGCTGGGAGCTGGGCCAGGTGGGGCAGCCATGTGGGTGGGCTGGGAGAGTGGGCAGAGGGTTGTGGGGCTTGTGGCAGAGCCCCCTCGTGGTGTGGGGCAGCAGTGATTGCCCTCCTGCCTGGCAGCATCTTGTGAGTACGGGCTTTTTTTTTTTTAAAGAGTCAGAAGCTGTGAGAGTGGATGGGGGACGGTGCTGATTTCAGAGATTTGACCAATTTGGCTGCAGCCAAATTTCAGAATCAGATTTGGCTGAATCGATTCTGGGCAATGATTCGAATCACCGAATCGAATCACTGTGCCCCGAGTCAGCCGAATCCTCATTGAATACTACCTGCTTCGCGCAGGCCTAGTGTAAACCTTTTTATATAATGGTAGAAAAACAATGTAGCACAGCATCTCATCCATTCAAAGAGGCTAGTTATATAGTGCACTAATATGTTAGTGTTTTTCTCTGGGTATCTGTTTTCAGTCTTAACTGTGACATCCATGCAACATGAATTCAGTCTTCTTGACTAAATGGGTTTTTAGCAGAATTGTATTTTAACAGAATTGGAAGTCTCTGCTCAGGAAAGGCCTGGATGTGTAATGGTTTTACAGATAAAGTGTGGTTGTGAAACCCATGTCTTAAATCCTGCAGTCTCTCTCATTATTGTTTGTCTAGGTATTCCAATAACTTACTTTCTTGATTAGTAAAAATCCCGTCAAATGCCGAAGAAAAGATGAACAAACACTCTCTGGGTTAGACTTTGGACTTTTTCTAATTCACTCAAGCAAAATATTCTTGTGTAAATATCTACAGAAGAACACAGCTTGCTTTAACCAGAGTCTATAGGAACATGCTAACTCCTCCTCTGTTCCCCTCAGTATACTGTATGGATGGTGTGAGGAAAGAGACACAGCAGGCCAAAATCACACAGGAAACTGAATCTCTCACAGCTCTGTGCAAAATGTTACCCTGTGGTGTTTCAGCCTGATCTTGTTATCATTAAGCGACAGTGTTGCATTCAGCATTCCTATCTAAATGTACTACTGTCTTCTGGAAAGTTAAGTAGTTTGGGTTGAAATGCAGATCTAAGTAGATTGCAGACTGTAATGTACATTGTACTCTCCAGTTGAGGTGATCATAAGTCCCATTTTTGCTGGGCCAGTCCTGTATTTAAGCCCTATCCCAGATGTCCTGACTTTTTTTTACAAAATTGTTTTCTTTTGCCAGCTGATGTATTGCATACTCAAAATAAAATATTTATTTTATACTATTACAAAAAAAATAAACACAATTCCATTTTTCGTTCCCTCCATTTCACAATAACATCCCAACATTTTATGACTTGGTTTGATTTATGATAGGTGGTGATGGCATACGCCAGTGGCTCTGGGATCTACCTGCCCACATCAGGTGCACATACAAGGCATTGTCAGTTCCTATGCATGAGGTTACTGAAGTTATCAGTAGTGCTTGCTATAAAATCTCACAAAAATGTGCCTGTTCCTTTAATAAAGACATGCAAAATCAATTGAAGCTTTTTTTAAAAAAAAGACATATCAATAGCTGATGACAGCAAAATTATATGCCAGACTTGTGGACCACATTTTTCAGTTGCTTACTGTGGCCACTGTGACATTACTCAGCACCTTTGGACAAAAAACCTCAAAGAGGCCGAAACAAATAAATGTGTGACTCCAAAAGTTTCAGAATTTTTTATTAAGCAAAACATAAGCAAAACACAGAAGCTAACACATTTTTCACTAATGAGAGACTGTTTGCTTACCATTCTGTGAGTTGTGGACAGTTTCAGGTCTAGTGGTTGTACATCGCAATGAATTAAGAAACTCTACCAACCTAAGATTTCTTCTGCTCGCACAAAATTCAAGGCAATGATTTGCAACATATTGGCTCCTTTATCAACAGGAGAAGTGCACTGTGATTGAGAGAAGTGCTCATTTATTGCACTTAGTGTGGATGCATTGAACAAAAAGGAGCAAAAGCTATTTCCTGTTCTTGTGCGCTATTTTCTTCCAATTAGGGGAGTTAACACAATTGTCAAGTTTTCTTCTCTACTGGGTGAATCATCTGCTGTGCAGTGTGTATTTTTCCAGTGAGTGATTAAGAAGTACTCTCTTGGTGCTAAGCTTGTTGGTACTTGTGCAGACAATACCAACACTAATTTTCGTGGTACCAGACATGTTGGGAAAAACTATTTGTAGTGAAAACGCTAAGCCAAACTAAAAAAAGATTTTTGGTATTGGTTGCAGTGTTCATATTATACATAACTGCCTCCAAACTGCAGTCACTGTCTTTCTGTGGACTTGGAGAGCTTTGCTGTAAAGGTTTATAAATACTTTCACATTTACACTGCACCTGTTGAAGAGAGAAAAGACTTCTGCCGATTTGTCGATCTCAAGTTTTTTTTAATTACTAGAGGACAGCAGCACACAATTCCTTTTACTGGGCCCAGCACTGGGCAGAATTTTGTTGATTTTCTGTGGACTTTAGACATATTTCCTTTCTCAAGACAAATGCCCGACATGGCTAAAGAACATCTTCAATGACTCTAGCACTAAATTGTGGCTTGCCTTTGCCATTAAACAAACAGCCATGTTTCAGAAGACTATAGAGGTGATCGAGAATAACAATTTGTCGGTGACAGAAGTTGCGCTTTAGATACATTCCCTGAAGGATAATTTAGTGGAGAGGCTTAGAGAAAGATTTGTCACAATAGAAATAAAGAACCTATTGCAGTCTCTTCTTGACTGTGGGAAAATGAAGGAAGAAGAATTTTACAGTGCAGTCGAAAATTTTTACACAACATGCCTGTCCTACTTTACAGCATTGGAAACTTGCCTTTGAGTGCACCAAAAAGCTTGAGTGGGACCTGCTGAGAAATATGTCAGTGTTGAACAAAATACAGGAGAGCTTCACTACATGCCACACTAGAAATCCCATCTTAAGTAAGTTGAATGAGAATTATCTTTTTGATGAGTGGGCCACTGCAAAACCAATCCTCTCTCATCATCTTTCTGATTGAAACTGTCAGAGAACATCTATTGCTGAAAGGTGGCTGAACATTTTCGAGACATGGACACTAAGGCCATACAATATGCAGGTTTAGCCAAGGCTGTGGAATTTGTGCTTCATAGTTTCATAGTTGGTAGGGTCAGAAGGGACCTGAGTAGATCATCTAGTCTGACCCCCTGCCATGGCAGGAAAGGGTACTGGGGTCAAACAACCCCAGCAAGGTGTAAATCTAGCCTCCTCTTAAAGACCCCCAGGGTAGGAGCCAGCACAACTTCTCTTGGAAGTTGGTTCCAGACCCTAGCCACCCTGACCGTGAAGTAGCACCTCCTGACGTCTAGCCTAAACCTACCCTCTGCCAGCTTGTGACCGTTATTCCTGGTCACTCCTGGCAGTGCTCGCGGGAACAGGGACTTCCCCAATGCCTGATGATCCCCCCTGATTAGTTTGTAACAGGCCACAAGATCCCCCCTCAGCCTTCTCTTGTGGAGGCTGAACACATTCAGGTCCCATAGCCTCTCCTCGTAGGGCCTGCCCTGCTGCCCCCTGATCATGCAAGTGGCCTCCTCTGGACCCTCTCCATGTTGTCCACCTCTTGAAGTGCGGCGCCCTGAACTGGATGCAGTACTCCAGCTGCAGCCTGACCAGTGCTGCATAGAGGGGGAGGATCACCTCCTTGGACCTGCTTGAGATGTATCTGTGGATACATGACAAGGTGCGATTGGCTTTCCTGACTGCATCCCCACACTGCCGGCCCATGTTCATCCTGGAGTAAATGATGGCTCCAAGATCCTTTTCCGCCTCTGCGCTGACAAGAAGGGAGTTCCCCAGCCTGTAGGTGTGGTGCTGGTTGTTCCTCCCTAGGTTCATCACTTTGCACTTGTCAGTGTTGAATCCCATCCTGTTCTCATCCGCCCACCCCTGTAACCTGTCTAGGTCCAATTGCAGCCTATTCTTTCCTTCTAGCGTGCCCACATCTCCTCACATCTTAGTGTCATCAGCAAATTTGAACAGAGTGCTTTTTGCCCCTTCATCTAAGTCACTGATGAAGATGTTGAACAGTGCGGGCCCAAGGACCGAGCCTTGTGGGACCCCACTGCCTACATTCCTCCAGGTCAAAAAGACCCATCCACCACCACTCTCTGGGTGCGGCCCTCCAGCCAGTTTGTGACCCAATTGACTGTGTGGGTGTCGACACCACAGCCCCCCAGTTTCTTAATGAGAACAGGGTGAGAGACGGTGTCAAAGGCCTTCTGAAAGTCCAGGAAGACTATGTCCCCTGTTACCCCTGCATCTAAGGATTTGGTGATCTGGTCATAGAAGGCCACCAGGTTGGTCTGACAGGACCTGCCGCTAATGAACCCATGTTGTTTGCCCCTAAGCATAATCTCCCCTGCTGGCCCCTCGTGGATATGCACCAGAATGATTTTCTCAAAAAACTTGCCCAGGATCAAGGTACGACTAACTGGCCTATAGTTTCGCGGGTCCTCCTCCTTTCCCTTTTTCAAGATGAGAACCACATTGTCCCTTTTCCAGTCCTCTGGCACCACACCAGAGCACCACAAGTGCTCGTACAGCCGTGCCAGGGGTCCTGCAATGACCTCAGCCAATTCCCTCAGTACTCTGGGGTAGAGATAGTCTGGACCAGCTGACTTGAATACATCCAGTCCCTCCAGAAGTTCCCTAACTAGTTCCTCACTAACCCATGGCCTAGGTGAGCCTCCTCTGGGGCCTGAGGGGGGCCCAGCAGGGCGGTGACTGTTCCAGTCCCTGCTTAGGAAAACAGAGGCAAAGAAATCATCAAATATGTTGGCTTTGTTGTCTGGTGTGATGGCCAAATTTCCTAATGTGTCCTGCAGGGGCCCCACATTACCCGGAACCTTCTTTTTTACCCCCTATGTATTTAAAAAAGGACTTCTTGTTGTCCTTGATCCAGGAAGCTAGTCCCAGTCCCACCTCCGCCTTGGCCTTCCTGACTATCCCCCTGCATCCACGAGCAACTGCAGTATAGTCCTCCCTGGTGATGGCTGCTCCCTTCCATTGGGTGTGCGCCTCCCTTTTTGCTAGGAGACATTCCCGGATGGTTTTGGTGAGCCATGGGGGCTTCTGTGCCCTCCTGCTCCCTTTGATCCATGTTGGGATTACCTTCCTTTGGGCTTGGAGGATCGTCTCCTTAAGAAGCAACCACTCTCCTTGGACACCTGGCTCCCCTCCCCTCCAGGACCTCAGTGCTTCCCTGACTATTCTCCTTAGTTCATTGAAGTCAGCCCTCCTGAAATCTAGGGCTGTTGCCTTGCTGTAGGCCTTTGCCACCCTGTGCTGGATGATGAATTCCAGCAGGCGATGATCACTGTCGCCTAGGTGGTCAAGCACCTGCAGCCCCCTCACCAGGTCATCGCCGGTGGCCAGCATGAGGTCCGACAAGGCATCTCCCCGGTGGGGCTGTGCACCTCCTGGGTTAGACGGAGGTCCTGCATTCTGGCTAGGAACTTACGTGAACGGTCAGACCTGGCTGACTGCTCTTCCCAGCAGATGTCTGGAAAGTTCAGGTCCCCCATGATGACCATGTCCTTTGACTTCACTGCCTCCGTGAGCTGACTTAAGAGTTCCTGGTTGAGCTCTTCCCCTTGGTTGGGAGGTCTGTAGTAGACCCCCACCATTAAGTCTCTTTCCCTTCGACTGCCTTGTATTCTAACCCAGAGCACTTCAGATTGCCCCTCTGATTCTTTGTTAATTGACGAGGATGTGTATTCCTCCTTAATATAGAGTGCCACGCCCACACCTTTCCTTCCTATCCTGTCCCTCCTGTACAGCCTATAGCCCTTGACATTCACCGCCCAGTCATGCATTGGGTCCCACCACGTTTCAGTGATCGAGTGTTATGTTTCCTGGGCACCACAGCCCCCAGTTGAATGTGTCCTTTCAATAATGAATGATGTGTGGTCTCCTGAAAAAATCATTTCTGAATGTCTCCACCATGAAGGCTACGTTGTCAAGTTAATTTTGATCTGAATTGTACTGTGTTCTATGACAAGTTGCTGAAAGGCAAGCAAAAATAGTATAATCAGAGAAATATAACTGGCAACAAGCAACTTCACACCCTGGAGGACAGCAAGACAAGGAAAAACATCAGTAACTACTTTATTGTAAGTACATACTTTGACTGCTTATGCTGCTTGTAAGGGTTACTGGTTAACTTATGAAGTCAAACCCAATCAATGTCTTTGAAGTGATATTAAGTATCTTTCACTATATTGTATATTTCTTATCTGTTTTTACATATCTAAGTGGAGACCCTTGAACACTCGTAAAATGTTACCAGGTGTCCTGTTTTCAGTCTAGGAAAATGTGGTTGCTCTCTCTCTGGTGGACTTTTTGGTTTTCACAGGTTGGCCTTAACTTTAGAGAGGGGTGTAGAATTTGGGGGTGGGTATGGTGAAAACAGAAAGCAAAGCAAATGCTTATATCTAAGTAGTTACATTTTGGTTACTTTTGGTACAGAGTAGATGAACGTAGTCTCCCTTCAGTGGCAGGGGCTTCTAATGTGTTGAGCCAGCTTGTTTAGTTTTCATCTCTTGGTTTGTACTTTTCCTTTGACCACGTAAGTTCTCGACGACCTGCCAGCAGGGGGTGCATGAAACTTCTGTTCTGTTCCTCAAGAGACTGAGAGCTTTCTTGCTGCAATAAGATGAGCATCTGCTAGTCTCAGAAGAAAGTCCCAGTTTATCTTGAATCTGGTCCTTTGAGCCAATGTCTTAATACTACAGTACAGGAGCAATGGTATCTGTTGTCCAGTCCTTTTTGTACTGCTGATTTTTTTATAAGACATTTTAGAAGGCTTGTCTCCTGACAACCAAAGATAAACTTATAATTTTGATTCTTTCCACTTAAAGGTGATTGGTTCATCTGGTGCTAGCAGACACGGAGACATTAGGTGCCTGCCCATGACTTCTACAAAAGCAGAGCTGATGTGATAACGTGGTAAAAGAAGCCAACATGCAGTCTTTTTAAACAAAACAAACAAGCAAACTTATTAGAAAAGATACTATCACAGTGAGTAGAAGAATCAGGACTATTTCAAGTGTATTGTTTCAGTATTTGCTAGTGGGAAACTCAGGGAGGAGGTCTGATGGGGTTTACAGTGGCTAGACAGACCATTAAATTGGTATTAAACACTTTTCCATGTGAAGGAAGTCCCCTTCTGCCAAAATCCAGGAGCAGGGAGATCAGTTTCAATGCAAGTGCTGCTGGGACAGGGCTAGATAAACTTTGAAAAATTAAGAGGTCATTGGGGTCAGGGTGCAGGCTTCAGAACTTGTCTGGCTAAGTTCCTTACAGACTCTTGGAGAGTTGGCATGCTGTAGCGTCATGACATAAACATTTGATCCTACTGACTGCTTTTTTCCATCGCATTAACTCACTTAACAGAAAACATGAAATTGACCAAAGCTGTTTGATATCAGTTTTCACCATAAAGAGCCACAAAAGGATTCCTTTGCTCTATCCAACACACAAAGAAGGGAAAAGGGAGGAAGAGAGGTTTGCCAAACTACATGTATAGACTTGCAAACTTCATTTACTTCTTAACATCACACTTGTCATAAGAGGGCAACCCTCTCTGCAATACACTTCCATATGTTTTCAGCTGGATAATGTAATGCAAACAATCAAACATAGAAACTTCCATCTTTACCAGATTTGAAGAAAAAATATTAAGGGATTAACTTAAAACCCCAAATCAAAGAAACAGCAAGGAACTGTCTTATCCCCCATAGTCAAGAAAATCTGAGTTGAATAGCACTGTCAAGATGGAGAACAGAGAGGTGGATTGGTGCTTTCACAGATAGAGGGCGGGCACAGAGATGCCACTTGTCTGCATTCCCTTACTTCAGTCGTATGACCACCAAGGCCACACTCCGGTCCAGAAAAAGTTGCAGGAAACTCTGTGTTTTGTTAATCTGCATATTACTAGAAAGAAGCCATGGAACTATTGGATACTGCTGGAGCAAAGAAGCACAACAGCATTACAGTCATGCCGTATGGCTTGGAGGGGTGGTGGCACTCTGGATTTTGGTTATGGTGGTAGAAGCCACAACTGGCAATACCTCAACTTTCTGGTAACTGAAACTAACAAGGGCCAAGGATTTGACTGAGCATTTTTATCTTTCTTACTAAGACCATCTCTCATGTATTCTGCCTCGCTTGGCTTCCACTCACTAAAACACAATGGTTAAGGTTTAAAATAGCATTCTTTCTTTAAACGTATTGTAGCTGTTATAAGTCTCACCACCCCCTTCCATTCACACCTTTAAGTTTTGTTTATTTAGTTGGGTTTTCATTCAGCCCTGAAGCCTGGAGGTGAACTATTCATGTTCCTTTTTTGTGGGTGGAGGTGTGAGAGGCTGTTAAAGTTTTTGCAATAAGAGCAGCACAAATTTAGGCCCAAAAGTTGTATTGGGATCTGCTGGTACAGAGCCATACGCTTGGATGAAACGCCATTAATTTCACGGGGAATTGACCTGAGCATTAAGAACTGCATTGGCCAATCATGTTGCAGTATTACAGCCTTAATTTAGGAGTCAGTTTGGAGCCATTACACTCTCTGTGGAGCAGCACATTTTTATCATTATAGATCTTGGTGGTTCTTTTAGAACTGCTATTCTGTGTGTAAAAATGAATTCTGCAGTTACAGTGAATCATGAAGAACCCTTTACCTTGAATGAAGTTTTAGTTCAATTGGGGACTATTAAGATGTCATCTGAATTATGAATTGGCACCTGATTTCTGTAGCACATTGGTGCTAAATTCTGTAGCTGAAGTAACATATTTAAGAAGCCAGAAGGCCATTGGATTTGAAAGAATCACAAGCTCAGGTGTCAGTTTTAAATCTTATCTAAAAGACCATACTTCTAACATCTTTTTCTGGTATTGTCTCATTCATGAATTAAAAGGCAGAGGTTGATTCAGTAGGAGACTAACACTTTCTTCTTTACCTGAGTGCCTCCAGAAGTCTCCCATCTGAGTAATGAAGAAAATTGCTTAAATTGTGAGATCTGACTTGTTTACAGTCCAAGTGGTATGTCTGTAGACCAGGTATTTAGAATAGACAATAGACTGATTGCACAAAATAACTGGAGAATTAGGCTCGTAGATCAGAGAAAAAACTGGCTCTAAGACCTAAAAAAGATAGCCAGAAAAGATTTAAAACTCGGTACTGAAAGACAAAAATAGCCATCAGAGATAAGAGAACCTACAGCAGAGCAAAAAAATATGGATAACAGAGTTCAAAGAAGAGACACAGAGACCACTGGATGCTGGTCAAGGTCTCTGAAGCAGTCAAAAGCAGTAGTTCATTTTTAATTTTAACCAGTTACAAGGTAGGGTGAGTCAGTCCAGTCCCAAAGCTCAATGAGTTGAGTTTCTTGCTGTTCTTACTGGGAACTTTGTCCCAGAGAACAGTCATAGTGGAAGAGAGGTTTTGCCTAGCTGCCATGAAGTGGGTTGGAGAAGTGAAGGAAAAAGCATGCCAATTGATTGGGAGGGAGAACAGATTTGATGAGCCAGCCAACAGATGAGTATGGGGGATCGGTGACTTAAAATATTCCAGAGAGAGTGTGGAGGGGAGGAAGAGAGGTATGAGTTGAAGAAATACAATAATATAGTCAGAATTTCTTATGCATCATAGATGCTATTAATGTCCATGTTCCTTTTGTGCTAAAACATACATTTACTTATTAGGGACTGTTGCATATAGAAAATCCCAAACTTGAATCCATACCATTTTATTAAGGCACTAGAAGGTCATCTGTCGTAGAATTATAGACATGGGGTCAGAAGGGACCTTGTAAATCTTCAAGTCTGACCCGCTGCCTGGGCAGGAGAAAAACTGGGCTCAAATGACTCCAGCCAGGTAGGCATCAAGCCTCTTCTTAAAAGACCCCCAGGGTAGGAGCCAGCACCACTTCCCTTGGAAGTGTCCAATAAGATATGTCATTTATGTTGCTTTCTTTTATACTGAATATGAAACCTACAATTAGGTATAATTAAAGTAATCTCAGGTCTGAGATCACCCATTCCAGTTATCTGATTTTAGCCAAGAAAATCATTGAAGGTGGACAAATGAACTGCTGCCAACAGCACTGGAAGTAAAGCTGTCCAGAGACTGACACATTCATGTTGTGAAAACTTTCAAATTTTATCCTTATTATGATGTAGAATAAAAGCTAGACACTTTGCAACAGTCTGATGAAATAAATGGAATTTTGTTAAAAATTCTGCACCAGGAAAAAACTCTGTTTGGGGGTGCATCCTCATTTCTACCTCATAAAGTATTTGTTATCTGCATATGAATATTTATGTGTATTCTTGTTTTATTTTTTTTCTCAGTTATCCCCCTTCTTGCTGGTTAATCTCTTTCTGATTTGAATGATTTCAAGTGTATTATTTTAACTTCTGGAGATAATTACTGTACACTGACAACTTGACCTTAACTCTGGATTTGTTGACATTCTTCCGTAATAAGTATGCATCTCTATTTTATAGTTAATTGAATTTCTTCCTTACCCTTTCTTCTTGTATAATAGGCAATAGCATTTGTTGCAAAATGAAAGTAAAGCCAATTAAATCTGTCTTTCTGTACTTACAAAAGATTGATTTGTGTACAATCTGACAGTTTATTTAGGGGATTTCAATACAAAACTGCACTGAAATAAAATTCTGCAGTGTTCTGGGAATCCGCTGCAATAGAGAAGCCACTGCCTGCAGAGATGTTGAACCAAATTAAAGTGTGTTCTCATCCCTAGCATCTGCCTCATACATTGATCTCTGGAAAATGCTTGAAAATACCCTAAAGCAGCAGCCTCTTCTTTATTTAAGTGCAAAAGCTTTTGTATCTGCTCTCATTAATACTGTAAACCCACAAGATGCACCATTCAGTAAATGATTTGAACAGAGGCATCTGAAAACCAGGAACAGATTGCAGTTTTCCTGTTTTTGTCTCTCTTGTATTTTTGCTTATTTGTAAACGGTTTAAATCTGAGCTTTTAGAAATAACTTTAAGATTTCTTGCTATAGTAAAAGTGCTCTCAGAGGGGGAAAAAATAAAGCAGATGTATGTGAATACTGAAACAAATACTCATGAATCCCCACATGGCGGACATCTGTGACCTTTCTTAGACTTCTAGGAGCATTCATGGTACTGATATTTGTATTTACGAAAGGTTCAAAGAAAGCAAAAGTCGTGCATGGTTTTGGGTGTATAAGAATTTGCCTAAAAGTATGTTCTGGGAGTATATAAGCTGTCAGCATGAAATCTCCTTATTTTCCTCCTCCTTAATAAAGGCTTCATTCACTCAGCTAAGAAAGCAAAAACAATAGCATGTAGCATACAACTGCATACTGCCCAAATTATCAAAAATATAACTAAAGCAGTAGTAACGAAATAGGCATGAGGCTGAAATATGTTTAAATAAGACATTTTCACACATGAACAATACATCATGTTGCAACAGTTACATAACTTTTAAAAAGGTAAGACCAGGAAAAAAAGCAACATTCGTTAAAGAAATATTTCCTCTTGTTTGCTTCTAAACAGTTGGATGCCAATCAGCAATAAATAAAGAACACAACAAAAAAACTCCCTAGAGATGAGGGTAAGAGAGGATGGCCTTCTAGAGGAACATGATAGAAAATGATTACCAATTGCCACAGAAGATTATATCATGGAGCTGTGCAAATAATCAGCTTATCATTTTGTGGCTGAACTTTAAAAACAAAACAACAACCAAAAACAACAGAAAAAATCCCAAAACACATAGAATCCAAGTGTAAATGTTTAGCATTTTTTTTGGCAAAGTGAAATGTATTTGTTTAATGTTACCATTAAAAGCAAAGGGCTGGATTCAGGAGAGGCACCGCCTGTAAAACAAAGGAAGAGATGCTGCTGCCTCTGCCCTTCTCTGTTGCATCCTGCAGGCCATGTGCCCCTGCTGTTCTGCCCGAGCTCTGCCTCCTTCAGTGCATGAAATTGTAATTAGAGCAGGGACTGGGGTTTGGATGCCTCACCCTCCCAGGTAAATGCCCTGGTTGCTACCTTCGAGTCATTCTGAATCTCCCTCTAGACTGATGAATAGTCAAGTATTTTATATGTTCAAAGTGGAACAACTTCAATGAGAGACTGTGACAATTTTTTTTAACCCCTCTGCCTTAGGTTTTCTTTTCTCCTTTTTTTCTTTTTATAAACATATTTCAAAAGTAACACTTACCTGGCAGAGGCTTTGTGAAAATAAATTAATGTTTTTAAAACATTTACAATAAGAAAACCTCTACGGATGCAAAGTAAGAATAGAAAGGAAACCAGGGTTTCAAGGTGGAAACAGAAGAAACAATTGGAAGTTGGAGATCAGAAAAAAAATCATAGAAAGAACATAATAAATGAGAGGATTAGAAGAACATGGTGGTGCTTCAAAATGAGGCTGCTATTATGCATTTAATTAAGAATTAGTAAAATAGGATTTTAATGTACAAAAACTAAGCACAGTAGAATCTCACTAATTTGCACTTTAATAATTTGCAAATGTTATAATCCATGAAAAGAAAAAAAAAAAGGTGCCTTCTCCCTGCTTGCCAGCAATGATTTAGCCGCCGAGAGGTTGTAGCGAGGTCTCTGTTTCCTGTGCAACATACACTCAGAGTTAGATATTATTAGTAAATACTTAAAGACAGGATTGCAGTTGATAAAGGCCATTCCGGGATGTATTATCATCGTATTCTTATTGCTCACTTAGGAACTGCTGCAGTTCTGACTGCAATCCCTGGACAGAGCTCCTCTTTATTCAGAGGGAATCAGACTATTTTGCTGGTTCATAAAATTCAGTGACTCCCAGGCAAGTAAAGAAGTCTAAATGTGCCTGAATCCAGAGGCTCGCTAACATGGGTGAAGCTGCTTAGGGACAGTTCTGGCTCTTCTCTTGAGTAGGTCTAGTCGTGATGGGTAATTATTCATCAGCACAGACAGTCCTGTCACAAAGTCCAGCAGGAGGTCACTTCTGTCATTCTTGGGGTTGACTGTGCATGTCACTGTAGCCTGAGGTACTAATGATTGGTTGTTTTAGATTACTTTTCCCTGAGCTGCCTTTTTCTAGGGCGAATCTCAATTTATAACTTCCTCTCTATATTTTGATCTCTCTGGGTGATTTCCTTGTCCTTCCTGGTGTGTACAATATATCCCAAGATAGTATGATTTAATGGCTTGTTTACTCTTCTTCCAGCTTATTTACAGGCTTTAAAGTAGGACCTAATGTCAACCTGTATCTTGCCCTACTTGGATGCTGAATTAGCATTTGTCTGTGGCAGTTCTTTAAAAGCTTTTTAGTTTATTTGATTTTTGGTTTGCGTTAAATATTTTCAGTGTTCTCCTGGGGCATGTCTACGTATGCAAGGCCGCCCCATGCTGAGAGATGTCATGGTTGCTCTGCATGTCCTGCCTCCTGAAGTGGAAGCAGTATAGCTGTATTTATTCAGCACTTTGCACAGACCAGTACGTGTTCACTTCTTGGTCCATACTCAACCCTGCAGTAATGCAACTAAACCACTTCCAGACTGGGAGCAAGTATGACGTGTCTCTCTGCCGTGTTGTCAGTCCTCCGTACGGACAAAAGCCTTGGAAGGGGCTTTTTACAGAATGTAGTAACTGTGTTATGAAAGCCCAGAGACATAATAAATCTATCGTGTCTGCTTCATTAATTCATTTTGTAATTAGATCAGTGAAGCGAGTTGATCAGCATAATTTGTATTTATAAAACCACAATATTTACTGAACTAGGTTTCATCATCACTAATGTCTTTTAATATTTCTTTTCTCTTAACTTTGGTTTTATTATTTTTAGGGCTGTCAAACAATTAAAAAAAATGTGATTGCGATTAGTTGTATGATTAAAAAAGTTAGTCGCAATTAATTCCTATTTTAATTGCACAACTAAAAACTCAAAATTATGTGCAGAAAAACTCTGCAAAATCATGCAGGTACTTTGTATGGTTGGGGGTGGAGGTGGGGTGTATGTGCATGGGGAGGAATTTGTGAATGTGTGGGGGATTATGGGTATATTTGTGGGGTTTGGAGCTCAGGGTGGGGAGGGGGGAGGGATTCCCACATGCCCTGGCAGGATGCAAGGTACCGTAGGTCAGGAGTGAGGGGCAGCAGCAGGGCTGGGGTGGGGGGCTGTGGATTGGGAGTGAGGGACAGATGCACACAGAAACAGCGCACTGCCAGTAAGTATGGAGGAGAAGAGGGCAAGGGGATAGGGAAGGAGCTGGGGGGCAGATCGAAGCCCCCACAGTGAGGGAGGGAGTGGGACAGGTGCAGGGATGAATGGGGCCCCAAGGCTGGGGGAGGTCGTGGCATAAAGCTGTGGGCTGCTCCTCCAAGGGCATGGTGGGGCACGGCTCCCTTCTGCTGAGTGGAGGCGGGCTGCGGGCTGGGGCTCTGTGCTTTGCTGCCTTTGCCCCAGAAGCCACGTGCTGCACATGCTGCACATGCCCTGCCCACCTAGCCGTGGGAGGCACAACATGATATCATGCAGCTCCCAGGAGCCTCATTCCCCCCCTGCCCTGCTCCCTCCCCCATCATGGGGGCCTCGATCTGTCCCCCGACCCCTTCAGACTTACCTACAGGGCACTGCTCTACATGCTGCCAGGCTCTAGTCTTGTCCGCGTGCCTATCTGTGCCTATGTGTCCCCTCCACCTTTCCTGCTGCACCTGCCCAGAGCCCATGCCCTGGCTGTCCTGTTTTCCTCTGGATTGCCACTGCTGCCCCGCTGGGTGGCAGTGACTGTGGTGGAGTGGAGCCTGGATGCAGGCTTCAAAACCACGTGCATGATTAAGGTGTTAAAAAAAATTAATGCAAAAACCAATTAATGCATTAATCATGAATGTTAACACCAATGAATTGACACCCTGATTATTTTTCACTAAGCTGAGTTAGATTGCACATGGTTTTCAGACCCAGTTTTGACCACTTCATGCACATTGCTTACCAAAGTGATTTAGGACATCTTGAGTGTCACACCTATCCTGAGGCATAGGTCTGTTTTTCTTCAACTAGAGTACACATGCAAAAATAGCAAAATGATACCAAAATGTTAATGGAAAGAGATAATAGTTCTAGGGAAAGTATTTTTTTGGCATTATTTTGCAACATTGCACTTTTGTGCAATTGAATTAAGCCTCTTGATGAACTTGTTCTCTTCAGGCTCTGGTGGCCTTTATCTAAGCATCAGAAAGAAATTCCTGTTTTTATGAAGAAAGCTTAATACTGCTTCTTCCTAGGAGTATCTTTCATTAGTTGCAGGCTCAGAGTTTCTGTTGAGCAGTCATCGATATCTGTCCTTTCCTTCCTGCTTTGTGCATTCCCTGTGTATACATTTTGAATTGTATAGGCATAGAGATAGCATTTAGGGATTTTTAAGATGCGATATTAAATCTGTTTCTGAATGGGCTTGTCAAACCTAAATAAATCAGGATACTCAGAATGAAGCTATCCCAGGCTCGTATCAACCCAAATTCTCAGGCTACCAGTATATAAAACTGTCTAATCAGTTACGCATCAAACCCTCGGACAGACCGCTAGCACCAAATACTATCATCTGTTATCTACCAGGTGATTGCAGCTCTTTTGTCTTCAGAAGTCAGTTGTCTATGCATAGCCAAGGGCAAAAATATGACCCACTCGTATTTGTCATCCTTCTGGGTTTATTTTTTCTTTTTACTTTTTTTAATCAAACATACTTATCTGTAGGTTTCCTTCTTAAGCTAAAAGGCCCATGGCATGCAAGAGGAGCTGGCATTTGCATTGTGATTCCAATTAAACTGAAATTAGCATGAGCTTATGCTCAGTAGCTGATGTTTAATGTATGTGAAGCGAAATGGTACTTTGATAAACTGACTCCAAGGACTGTTATGACATTCCTTGTCTGCATCCTACAACGTGATTAAACAACTGTAACACTGCATGAGTTGGTTTTATCTTGTACTGTCCTTTTCTGGTGCTGTTGAACTAAGTGGACTTTTTTTTTTTTTTTAGAAGAAATCTGCTTTAAACAAACTTAAACCTGAGATCTATGTTAAGCAAGGATCAAAATAGCAATGTTTGAAATGGTTATTTGTAAAGTATCTTTCCATTTTTATCAGGCCTTTTTTTTTTTTTTTATTTCATCTTTAAGCGAGGGGGGTCCTAGGAATGGATCTGAATCAAAAGCTTAGAGCTGAATTTCCCCCGAGATTTTGGAGTGGTTTGGCTTCTAATCCAAAATTTGTGATTGTTTCCTCTTCAGTGCCCTGTTGGGCACCATAATAATCTTTAACTATAACCATTAAGTGATATTTAAAGCAATATGGAGTTAATTTTTTTTAACTGTTTGTTAAAGACTTAAACTGTATGTGTGGGACCTTTCCTGTCATGTGGGATTTGTCTAGTGGGAGCTCAGCCGCCAGGAGAGTTGCACTGAGATCTTCTTCCCATGTCATAAACCGGAGGTGACCAATTTGCAGCACAAGTGGCATGGGTACTCTCTACTCTCTGTGTTGCACACTGCAGAAGGGGCAAGGAACAGAAAGCCGAGCAGCAGACCAGACAGGGGAATGGGATTAGTGGTGCTTGGGGAGGAGGAGTGCAAGGGTTAATTTGTGCAGTGCATCGCAGAACAGAGTAGATAACATTGGTTTTGAACCCAGCAAGATGGTTGATGTTTTTTAACAGGGCCACTTTGTTTGTATACATTCATTTTGGAGTTTTAAAACTGCAGGAAAATGGACCAGTACAAAGAATTGCTATACTAGGGCTTGTACCGATGCAGCTGCAGAATTTTGAATAGTAGCTACTGTTGTTGGTTGCTCCACTTGAGCTACGTTGGATCTAAGTTTTCAGAAGGCCTAATAGCCACATCTTCACTGGGTGGTAAAAAAAGAGCTGCGAGTGGTTAACGCCCCTGAATACTGGGACAGAGGTTGCTTAAATTAAATTTAAAGCATCCAAAATCAGTGACCCTGAAAAGCATCTTTGAAAAACTGGCGGAGTAGCTGATTGGATTAATTGGGCACAGAACTCATGAGGAGTGTGTGGTCATTCGTTAGAGTATGTCCCTCTCAGTCCCTGAAGGAATTGGGAATGTGAGGTTTTCAGCTGAGCTCTGTCAGTGATTTACTGTGTGACACAAAAAGTTAATTCAGCTTTACATTGTAGCTGGCCATTTATAAAACGTGGCTTCCCCCCCCTTCCATAGAGATGCGTGAGGAAGTTAATATCAAAGGCCATTTGTTTATAAAGTGGGGATACTTCTTCCTTGCCTCCTAGGGCGGTTGGGAGGGTTGATGCATATAAAGAGTTTTGAGATCCTGCAGTATAGTTTCAATGTAAGCCCCACATCTGGTCATTAAATACCAGGACACAGCTAGCCTGAGGCTGTTATTGCTTAAGTTAAGATACATTTGAAGATTTTTCTACTTTATGAAAGGTGCTTTTCTCTCTCTCATTCAGCAAAAAGCCACAAAAACCAACAAGAAACCTTTTGAGTATCTCTGCTTTGTACTAGGAAATTAGCAATCAGGAGGCTGCAGTGAAAACAACTTATAAATAAAGAAATCAGAAGAGGTGTTTAAGATTAAAGGCTAGGTGCAGACATTTGGGGAGGATAGTGGGAGGTTAGATCATATTAAAAATGGCCACTTGATTTAGCTTAGTTCCCAGGTGCGGACCTTACATTAGCTAGGTGGATCTAAGTGCAAACTGTAAAGCAGTTCAGGACAGTTAGATCAGTCAAAAAGTGGCGGACCCAATCTAAATTAACACTACCTCTGAAGTACCCCTAACTTCAATAGGGTTGGCCATTTTTAGACTAACTGTCCTGAACTTCTGTACAGCTCCTGGCGCAGGCCCAGCGCCCTGGCGCAGACCCAGCACTGGGAAAGCCCAACTGCTGACCCCAGTCCTGGGGCTATGCTTTTCCTACTGCCACCCTGGCACTGTTAGTCCCCTGGCTCCTTACCCCCACCCGTAGATTGACAGTACAGCTCCCCACCCACAGACCATCCAGCCCGCCCCCTCCCGAGCTCGCCAAAACCCCCATTCCACAAACTGGTCCTGGTGCTGGTTTTACTGGTGTTCATCATGGGGAGCTGACTGAAGTAAACGGGGGTGGGGGAGTTGGTTCACTATGGGGGTTTGTCTGGGCTTGGGGGAAGGGGGCTAAAAATAGCCCCTGGTCCCTGGGAGATAGAGAAAAAAGAGTCCCTAAGGCTTCCCTCATGGACCCTACAACTGCTCCTGATCCTGCCTGGCCCTCCTGAACCACACCAAACCCCTGTGCGACCCCGCTTGCCTCCGATTCCCCCTGCACAGACCCAATCCTCCCTGTAGAGCTGCCTGCCCCCACAATCCCCACCCATAGAGCCTGCTTGTCCCCCAGTCCCCAAGCTCACTAGCTGCCACCCCCCCCCCCCCACAATCCTGACTTACCTTAGATCGGGTGGCCATTTTTTACTTGATCTAACTTCCCGAATGTCTACACAAACCCAAAAAATGCACCTCACAAAATAAGGGATTCGGGCATCATGACTAACAGATTTTCCCAGTTTTATCCAGTATCTTTTTTTTCCCTACCCCAGAGATTCAAGTGGACTTTTATTGCTTATCCCAGATTATAATTTAACTTTTATGTCTTGATTTTTAAAAAAAATCTCTGTACCTGCCAACAGCTTGTCTGCAGTTGTTAAGGTCTTTTTCAGTCTTATTTTTTAAAACTGTAATTAAACTGTGTGAGTTCACCAGTAACACACTGTAATCTAAGGCTTCTGTTTCTGTTGCTGCTTCTTTTATTTCCAAGAAATGAGCTTGAAATAACTTATTTCAGCAAGTTAATGGGTACATGAAAATGCCTGGTTCTTGTCGCCAATTTTGAATTGCAAATAATTAAAAAAGCAAAAATGTGGGTGATGCCAAGGATTAAGCAAAGACTGGTGGACACATCAGCATAAACAGTGTAGTCTTCCTTGCATGCAGTCTAAGGAAGCAGTATTTAATGTCATAAAGTCAGAATGATTGATCCAATATAATTTGATTTTAATTTCAACTTCTATTGATTTTTTTTCAGCTATGCCTTAAATGGGCCAATTATGAAAATGTTTATTGCTTTTTATTGGCTCACATCCCTAAAATGAAAGCATTTTTCCCTTTTCATAGAGATGTGTGAGGTAGCTAATATCAAAGGCAGTTCAGGCATCCTCTAGAAGCATGACTTGAGGGCTGTTGCTGAGCTTATTACAATATGCAAATAACATCTTTAGTCCTGGTGAAACTAGCTATTTGGGACTTGTTGTGGGTACTGACTTTGCAACATGCCCTCCTTTATCCTGGATATTCTTCTTTATGCAAGCTGAAAGCTCATTTTAGTTCTGGAATTTTCTTCCCTTTGTTGCTGCTCCTAGTTGTAGCATGTTTCCTAAATGCAGTGTGTGTTGTGAAGGTGCATTGCATTTTCTGCTGTACCAGGCACAATCAGAATATCCCTAGGTGTTAAGCATTGTGCCTGAAGGGGAGCTAATGAATCAAATCTCTGTTTAATATCTCAAGATAGGCGATGCAGAGACTTCAGAAAGCCTCTGGATGTTTCTAGGTCACTAAATCCATATTTTCAAATCCTAGGATCAACTTAATCTTTGGTAAAACTATATACCCAATAGCAGGAACCCGTTTCATAAAATTCATATAATATGTGAATAATATAATACATTCTTTGATTTCTATTGGAGAAAATGGAAGTGTTATCCATTAGTGATAGGCAGATTGCAAAGGTTCTGCTTGCATATTTACCAAAAGTTACTCAGTTTGAGACTTAAATTTTATATCTAACCAAATTAGGCTGTCATAAGATTCAAGCTGATTTAGTCTGGGTTAATGTTACTGTGCCAGCATTATCATTTTTTATTAATATTAGTTATGTTTATTTCTGTTGTGCTTAAGGGACCACTGAAAAATAGGACCCAACTGTTTTAGGCCTTGTACAAACACAGATTAGTAAGCAGTCGTGTCTGCAAGAATTTGCAGCCTGATTACACAGAGTTGGGGCAGCGGTGTAAGACCAGCAGAGACCTGCTGGTGATGGTTACCAACATCATATTAGTGCAATCATTTTTGGGTTGGGTTTATCAAAGCTAAATCAAAATAGTGTGGAAATGTGTAATCATTTTATGACTCCTTCCACGCTGCGGGAAATAATGCTTTATTTTTAGTCTGCATCCACAAATCCTGGACATAGGGACTATCACTTGTTTCAGTGTTTTGTTGTATATCTCCAGTACCAGTACTTTAACACTCAAGATACATCTGCCCTTCTTTTCCTCTGCAAAGTAAAACTCTAATCTTCACAGAAATGATTTTCCCTGCTTTTGTTATTTTATTACCCTCTCTGGACTTTTTGTTTTTTGGGTGAATTGACTGTATTAATCTGAGAATGGCCTATGGTAGCAAGTCCCTTGCCCCTGAACCATTTTTATTGCTCTCTGCTGGACTCTCTCCAACTTGCCCACATCTATTCTGTAGTGGGGGCCTAAAACTGGACACAGTACTCCAGATTTGGCCTCACCAGTGCCGAATAGAGGAGAATAATTAATTTCCTTGATCTGCTGGCAGTGATTCTACTAATACAGCCCAGCATGTTGTTAGCCGTCTTGGTAACAAGGGTACACTGTTGGCTCGTATCCATCTTATTGTCCACTGTAACCCCCAGGTCCTTTTCTGCAGAGCTGCTGCTTAGCAGCACGCTGTACCAGTGCATGGGATTCTTCTGTCCTAAGTGCAAGACTTTGTACTTGTCCTTGTTGAACCTCATGAGATTTCTTTTGGCCCAATCCTGCAATTTGTCTGGGTCACTCTGAATCTTATCCCTACCCTCCAGTGTATCAACTACACCCCCCAGCTTGGTGTCAACCACAAACTTGATGACAGTGTAATCCATCTCATCTTCCAGATCATTAATGAAGAGATTGAACCAGCCCCAGGACTAACCCCTGGGGCACTTCACTTGATATGGGCTGCCGGCTAGACATTGAGCCATTGATTACTACCCATTTAGCCCAACAATCCAGCCAGCCTTCTCTCCACCTTACAGTCTGTTCATCCAACCCATCATCCTCAGCTTGCTTGCAAGAATCCTATAGGAGATGTTATCAAAAACATTGCTAAAGTCAAAGTATATTATATCCACTGCTTTCCTTGCATCCACAGATCCAGTTATCTCATCGTAGAAGGCAATCAGTTTGGTCAGACATGACTTGCCTTTGGTGAAGCCATGTTGACTGTTCCTAATCGCCTTCTTCTCCGAGTGTTTGGAAATGGATTCTATGAGAACCTGCTCCATGATTTTTCTGGGGACTGAGGTGAGGCTAACTGGTCTGTAGTTCCCTGGATCCTCCTTCCCTTTCGTAAAGATGGGCACTATATTTACCCTTTTTCAATCTTCTGGGACCTCCCCCAATCACCATGAGTTTTCAAAGATAATGGCTGACAGCTCTGCAATCACAGCACCCAACTCCCTCAGCACCTTCAGATGAATTGCATCCAGCCCCATGGACTTGTATATGCCCACCTTTTCTAAATACTCCCTAACCTGTTCTTTCACCACTTCACATACTGTTTGCTGTTTTCGTGTGTCCTGTTTTTTTTCAAGTTCTGCACTATACTGCGTCTGTTTAATGTGCATTCTGTTTTGATAGTCCACATCCTGTAATTTAGGTAAGAGTAAAAGAAAAAGTAGACGTTTGGCTATTTTAGGCTCTGCCAGATTGAGAGATGGCTACATCCTAATGCCTGACAGAGCAGCCTAACAACTGCGAACAAGGCCTGGCTGTCTGAGGGATTGTTCCAATACCTGCACATCAGATGGGCATGGAGTGCCCCTACCATGCCTCCTGCACCAGAAGCCATGTGAAGGCTGTTGCAAGAGGTGCTTATGCAGCCACATGCACACACTGTTTTTTCTATATATGATCCAGGTGCTCCTTACCATGTCAGAATTCAGGGCTTCTTTGTGACTCCTATCCAAAGACATAACTCTTTGTTTGAAGAAAAAACCGTATGGCAGTGGTTCTCAACCTTTATGGACTTGAGGAAACACTATTCGAGGGACCCCTCCATAGCTTCTGTGAAATGAGTGGCACCCAATTTCAAAATTTAATTGATATATTTACCTCCTTGCAGAGGGGCTAGGCAGTGGGGGCAGGGGACTGGCCAGGCAGGGACAATCCTGAGCCTGTGCTTGTCTGCTTATCTCCTCACACCTTGCCTATCTCCTCAAACCTTACGGCACCCTTCAAAGGATCGTCTGCACTTTGGTTGTGAATCGCTGCCTTAGGGTGAGTAAGTTGAGATGACTTGCGGAAGTCTGTGGGCTGGTAAAGGCTAGTTAATAGTGCGCAGAATGAGAAGTCAACCTGCTACAAAAATACGCTGCAGATGCTATTGGTGTTTCCTGATTGATGAGCAGTGTCCAGATAAATCAGTCTGTCATAGGAACCAATTTTCCACAAGACAGTATGCTTTGGAGAAGTGTTAAGGCCATTGAAGCTGGGCATAAATTAGTATCTTAAGATACAAGCTGACACTAAGCCCATCGTTTATTGTGAGCATTAGAACCAGGTGAATCCTTGACGACTCAGCATGGTGAGCAGGAGATATAATTGCAGGACTGTCTTCTGCACAAGCCATGCACATAAATCCCTGTTTACCACCATGTAAATGGTGGGTGGAGGTTTATTTTGTGACTGCACACTACTTCTCAGGCACTTTGCAGTTCTTTCAGACATTGAACTGAATAACTTATTCAACTCATTTTTTTTCCAGATTTCCAGGTGAAATTTGAGGTGGTGTCTCCGAATGGACTTTGTGTGATTTGGATTCTTCCTGCTTTAGAGAGCCTCTGTCTCCTTGTGTGATTCTGAGTTCTGTGGCTGCCTTGTGCTACTCAAGCACCATAAAGAAGGTGTATCACTCCACTGAGATGGGCCTGCTTTGCAATAACTTGTCTGCTCAGGTGCAGGAATCTAACTGGAGTCTTACGTAACATGGTGCATTTTAATTTATTATTTTTTTCTCCATATAATTTGCTGTTCTATTCAGTTTAGCCTCCACTGCAAACTCGCTGACCAGCGTTGAGTTCAGTAGGGAAGGAGCTTATTTATTCAGTGCCTGAAGTATGTTAACTACTACATGGACAAGTAATGGTGATAGAGCCCTGTACAGGAGAGCATGTAACCTTGCTGTGATGTAATGTACAGCTAGGGATGGGAGAAGCAGTATGGTCTGGGCACTGAGACACCTGAGTTCCTTTCACAGCTCCACCATTGCCTTGCTGTGGCACCTTGGATGTGTCACTTTACTACTTTGGGTCTCTGTTTTCCTTCCTACAAGGAATTAGACTGTACCTTCTCTGGGGCAAGGCCCATTTCTTTCTTTGTGATGTAGTTGCACAGTTGACCCTTAGTGTCTCTGCCTCCAGTGCAGGGCTCCCTGCCTGCACTAATTGTTCTTCCTTTAAAAGTAAGAAATTAATCGCAGTCAGCCCTGACTCCAGAGGAAGCTTTCAGGACTGCCCATTACTTTAGTCACCATAAACCCAATCACTGCTATAGCAAGGGGGAGGGTGACTGCCTTAGGTGCCAAAGCAAAGGGGCGCCAAGAGGCACTGCCCAGCTGGGGCAGGGTATGGGACAGAGCCGTGAGTAGCTCATTTGGGGGGATGCGGAGAGGGTGGATCCCGCTGCTGCATGCACTCCTAGGCAAGCATGGGGGGGAGGGGTGTCCCCCAGATCTGTGCACAGGGCAAGGGCAGGCTGCTGCAGTGTGCTTTGCCCCAGGCGCCAAACTTCCTTGCCACAGCACTGAACCCAATCTTCCTCTTCCTCAGGAAGGTAGGCTTCTGCTGCCTATAATAATTAACTGAGGAAGCCTGGTGTTTTATGCCAGTAGGTTTTCTGCTGGTATGTGACATGGATCAGTCCTGCACGCTGACTCATCCACAGCAAAGGGGAATGTTGTTCTCTGTGACATACATTATGTAGAGGTGGGGGTAGAATGGCAATGAGGCCTGAGGTCCCGAAAGTTGTCTTCTCATTGTCATATTATTACTGACAAATGTATTTTATATTCCTTCTCAACAGGCCATTATATTTTACAGCTGCAAATAGCTTTCTGACATCCAACACAGTCCGTTCAAAGATGGAGTCTTCCATGTCTTTTTAGGTTTATTAATTCTATTCAAGTCCTTGCAGCAGTGCTTCAAATTCCTGTTTAAAATAAAAGATTGTTTACTGCTTTACCTTGGCCTGTTCTGAAATAGCTCCTCAAAAATTATATCAGGTTTGTGACAAGTTTTTCCTTCTTAAATTATATAAAGATAATTTTATCAGCTCATTTCTCCATATGGTTTTAATATCAACATTTCTTAAGTCCTCAGTGACAGTGACTATCATGAAGACCCCACTTATTAGTCTCCAGTTTCCTAGCTTTTTTCTAGCAAATATATTTGCTTCATTCCTTTGGTATCTCTCTCCCAAATAACATACTGCTTTTCTTCCACCTGTATTTCCTTCATGCTTTAGGATTCTAGATTGTAATAATTTCTGAAGCTTAGTTTGTTCTGTTTATAATTCACAGTGAGAAGACTCACTGTGGTATGTCTGATGTTGCCTTGGTTTATCAATCTCTTCTCCCCCAAGCATGTAATCATATCACCTTGTATGATGATCCTGCAGGACCAGGTAATCAGGCTCAAGAAGGTCAGTATTTTAATGGAAGATTTCTAAGGCGCATCTTGGTGCTGGGGTGGCAATATTGGTGATTCAGTATGAACTGAATAAATGCTCTGGTGTCACTTTGGGATGCAGGATATGTCACCTTTCAGATGGTGGATCAGCAACTTGTGCATAATATAGCATTGCTGTACACTGAAAAGCAGCTGTTTCATTCTACCCTACAGGTGGCTGAATTTCAACAGCAGGTTAAGTGGTCCCCATGTAATCCTGCTACTTTCACAAGAATGTTGTAAGCCCAAGCTAACTAATTGTTAAATTGCTTTCAAATAAAAGTTGAAGATAATTACTGTAAAAGCTAAGAAGAGTTTTGCTTCCACATCTATGATTTCATGTGCAATTCTCTCCCAATAGTATGCATTGTTAATGCCAAAATTACCTCACTCCTCTCTAGGGCTCCATTGGATCTCCTGTCAACCTCTCTCTTTTCACTAGACAGAAAATGCTCTCATTTCCAATTCCTGCGTAAGAAGTTTTCATGTTATTGACAGTCTTAGGTTTCCAAATCCTAACTTTTTAAATATCCTTTGAGCTCTGCACAAAGTCTTTCATAGGAAACTTAGGCTATTTGTAGATATGCTCACCATTTCCTAAACCATGTTAACTGATTCGTGTCACACAGTTCGAATCAAATTTCAGTTTGAATGAAGGGTTAACAGACGATCAAGAGGGTTTGCCGCCTTCTTCCCAAACCAGAAGCCTGCGTGCTTGGGCAGGGCCGGGGGCTTACTCAGGATGTTGATACTTAAACACGGTGATGTGTTGTTGGTACATTTGACTGTAAAGGTGTTACTTGGTATATGTATCCTCTGTCGTATTGCAAAAACCCGGCTGAGTTTGCCTTGAAGAGACCGATATTTGCAATGTTTATGGCATTCTTAAGGATTGCTTATCTGAGTTCCTAAGGGCTGTTTTTCCTAAAAGTGATGCTGTATATGCATGCTAATTAATACAGCCTAATGTGGACTGCCCAAGTCTGCATTAATTTTAATCCTAATTCAGTGAGGATTAATTACTTTAGGCTGGAGCCAATTTTAATTCAGACTACAGACATCCACGTGTATATAGTGATGGTTGCAGTCCCTATTAAACCTAGAAAAGCATAACATCTATAAACCGCCATAGAGACCGAGGAGTCTTGGTGAGCCCTGGATAAAAGCAGGGTCTAAGCCCTTCCACCAAAGATCTTTTTTTTTTCAAATTGAGATTTGTTTTCTCTTCCCAAGGGAGGAAACTTTTTTTTATACTTTGAAAACTAGAGGAGAAGCTACTTTGTCACAGAGTTAAGTATTTTTTTCTTCCTCTCTTCCTTTAAGCTATATCTATCATTTTCTCAAATATCTGTTTACACCTCCAGTCACTTTCATGCAACTCTGGAAGGTAATTTCTTTTGGGTCCAGAATCCAGGATGCCATAGCATGCCTTAGTAAAACATCACCTGTAATTAAATGAGGACTGGACTTCACTCAGCATTTCACATTCTTTCCTTGGAGATCTATTTCTTCCTTGATAGTCATTCTTGCTAACTTCAGGGTAAATAATTCATCATCTCTGTAATGTTTGTCTCTCTTGCCAGTAGCTTCCCTAAGTTTCCTCTTATTGTCTTGACTGAACCCTTGCCCCTTAAATACTGTAAAGCTCTCTTATTGTAACCTCCCTGTGGAAGGGCAGCCTTTGCTATTTCACACTGTACCTCACCTTATTTATCATTCTTGCTGCCTCAAGTTAATTCTGTAAACTTTAATACCCCCCTTTTACACCCTTTCTGCTTCTATCTCAGACCTATGGTTTACTCGTATTGTGGCTAGTCCTCTTCCTTGCCCTGTTGCTGTTTTATTTATTGATGGATGGCACATATAACTGTAGGTCATGCAATCATTGCTGCTTCTCTTGCCTGGATCTTGAAAAATGTACTTTGCTGAAATGGATAGGAATAGCTCTTTCTGTGCACTTCAGGGCAAATTAGAGAGACAAATCCCATTAGCTTTAATAAGGTGCACATCTAATGTGCCATACAACATATTGAAAATTTACCCCATTTCCTTTATTCCTCAGTTAGGTCACAAATTATCCCTGATTATATTAAGGCCACAATTGCATCAGTGCTGTTTCTTTTCTACAGCTTTTAGCTAATCCTCTGTTTCGGGCAAGTGAGTTAAAGACTCAAAACAACTTCCACTAAATTCAAAAACACTGATTTCAGTAGCTTCTGTTTCTTCTTTTGTGCTGGTGCATATCTGTGATTACAAGCATACACACAGAGGGACTGGGTATTTTTGTAGCTTTTTGTAACAAGATCTAATAATGTTCCACGACATTGCTGCATATTGTATTTCTGGTGGCTCAAAAGTTAAAATCAATTCAAATACCCACTCCTCAAGCGTACTCTGTCCATGTTTGCAGATGATACTAAATTGTGGGGTGAAGTGAACACTCCAGAGGGTAGGGAACGATTGCAGGTGGCCCTGGACAGGCTGGAAAAGTGGGCAGAACACAATAGGATGCAGTACAACAAGGACAAATGCAGAGTGCTGCACCTAGGGTGTAAAAATATTCAGCAAACCTACTGGCTGGGAAATGACCCTCTCAGCAACACAGAAGTGGAAAGGGATCTTGGAGTCCTAGTGGACTCCAAGATGAACATGAGTCGTCAGTGTGACAAAATCATCAGCTAAGCTAACCGCACTTTATCATGCATCAGCAGACGCATGGCAAATGGAACCAAGGAGGTGATACTTCCCCTCTATGCGGCATTGGTCAGACCACAGTACTAAGCACTGTGTCCAGTTCTGGATGCCATACTTTAAGAAGGATGTGGATAACCTCGAGAAGGGTCCAGAGGAGGCCCACTCATATGGTTAAGGTTTTACCTGCCAAGCCCTGCGAGGAGAGACTAAAGGACCTGGACCTCTTCAGCTTCTGCAAGAGAAGGCTGAGAGGTGATCTTGTGGCGGCCTACAAATTCATTAGGGGGTAACGAGGAACAGTGGTCACAAACTGACAGCAGATTTAGGCTAGGTATCAAGAAAAACTTCTTCAGGGTAAGGGTGGCCAAAATTTGGAATGGGCTTCCAAGGGAGGTGGTGCTCTCCCCTACCCTGGGGGTCTTTAAGAGAAGGCTGGATAGGCATTTGGCTGGGATCCTCTGACCCCAGCACTCTTTCCTGCCCAGGGAGGGAGTCAGACTAGATGATCTGTTGAGGTCCCTTCTTATCCTAGCATCTATGAATCCCCTCCCCAAACATATTAGTAAAATATGAACATGTTCTTCATCACCTTGCTGCTGTAGCACTGTTGCTTGACACCATGTCACATTCAAGTGGGGACAAAAGCCATCTACAGAACTACAAGAATATATGCTGTAATTGGGTCCAAGCCTGCTGAGTTACCACTACATGAGGTAGCAGGTACCTACATGATTGCAAGGCTTTGCAAGATTGGGTCTACTCTTAGCACTTCTATAATTCTTTTCAACTTCAAAGCATCTTTCCAAGCACTGGCCCTTCTAATACCCTTGCTTCTAAATCTTGTAATAGTCCAACAACAGACATCCTAAATCTTTTTATTTTCTGAGACTTACTTTTTTTGCTTTATCTGTTGTGGCATCCCACTTACACAAGATGCAACTTTGAGTTCTTCAGGTGGCTTTTCAGATTTCACAACTTGATGTCTGAGGGGAGGGGGAAAAAAAAAACAGAATAAAGAAAAATACCACAGCACAGCAAGCCACCACTGAATCTGGGCTTCTTCTGTCCTGCTTATGCTTATCCAGGTCCAAGTCTGGAGACATCAGTGGCATTACTCTCTCTAGATGCACACTGGGTGCAAGGGAAAAGAACATTTGTCCAAGCTTTTAAGCATCAGAGTACCTCTTTGTCGATATAGAAGGATAGCACCTCTTCTGACTTGCATTAAAGCATCTAATGATAAGTCAGTTTTTTTATTGCATCTTCTGTACAACAGTTGGTTTAGTAAAATAGCATTTAAGCCTCAACCGCTTTGAGCTTTCAGCTTAGAGATGCCGGTAGTTGACAACTCAAATTGTGAGGGGGAGGAGTCTGAACAGAGTTGCTCAACCCTGTCCCGTCTCTTTTATTTCAGAGATACCTCTCAGCCTGTCAGTGCTGCAGTGAGCAATATTACTCGTGAAACAAGGACAGCACTTGCAGTTTCTGTCTTGTTACCAACTTTGTAGCTCCCCCTCAGCCACCTCCATGTTCCTTATTTACGCTTGTTCCTCCTTTCTCTTCTCCAGCTTCACTACCTGTCTCCTCCTTCCAGTCTAACAAGTGGCACAAGGCTTCCCTGCAGATACTTTCCCTCTCACAGTTGGTAAAGGAGCATGTGGGTGGCTTTATTTTGGAATCAGCTCAGTCATTGTCAGGAACACTGAGGTACGAAGAGGCAGTAGAAGCTGGTATGTGGGCAGACTCAGCAGTGCAGTAGGTGAAGCAGAATGGGCTGAACAAGAAGTAGGAGGAGTGAGAGAGTGCACAGGTCACGCACATGCCAACCTGGGAAGTGCCGGTCTCATGACGGAGCCTGGAAGCTGAGAGTATGCAGCTGATCAGAGGCCAAGTGCACAAGTAAGATGCACCCCTTCCAAATGTATCTAAATTTGTGGTGTCCTGTGCATCATAGGTGTGTATAAGGCATAGTTTCTAGAACCTATTGGAGCATCTTTCCTGAAGCTTGGGGCACAGAATCAGGAATGACTGTTGGCACTCAACAGCAGCTGGAGAAGTTTCTTGCAGTAGTGCTGCCAGCTTTTGGTGTCATTTCAATGACTGTGAAATGGCAAGAGTATGGCAACATTCCCATGCATCTTCATTTCCATGGGCTATGGCTTGCCTCAGCAATTGGCCATTACTCCGGCTGTCCGCTTAACATTAGCTTGAAAACTATGTACAGTGCTGCTGAGGATATTGTCGGCCGCTGGCACTCTGAATACTGACAGTGTGAAACAATTGACATTCTTTTTTTCCTCACTTTTGTTTTTTTTTATTGGTTTTTCAATAAGATTACAGGTGTTACTCTGGAGAGGAAGGCAGCAAAGAAAACAGTTCAATAATATCTATAACAGTAGTGGAATCTAGTTCAGCAGAGGAAAAATATCCCTGTGGTTCAATAATAAGTTTGCTTTATCAAACAATCCTCCGCAGTTTCATCTCCTGATCATGGTGCCCCTCTTCCACTAGTGGCTCTTTAGAAATAATGCACAGTCACCAATGTTAAATAAATCTTGTTTTCTCCTTTCTCTTGCTTTCAGAAGTGTGTGGTGATGAATCTGTACTAATCACCATATCTGGACATGGTTAACATGCTTGAATCACAAAAAATAAATAAATAAAAAGAATACCATTCTCTCTCACCCGATATTGAATTGTACCCCTTGTCTCTGTCACATCAGCCTCTCAACAATTATTTTTAGTACTACTTTACTCTTTATCCCATCAAATGGTTGATTTCGTGTCAGTTATATATTTTGATTACTGAACAGCAAATACTAAATATAGTCCAGGTACTGTAGTCATCAAATCCTATCTAATTATTTTGCTTCATTCTTAAATTCTTCATTGTTTTGCCTCATTCTTAGTTACCCAGTTACCTTCATCGTTGGTGGGTTTCTTTACAAATAGTTTTGGTGGAGATTTATTTTTAATATAGACTGACTTTGAAATATGGAAAAGATGTGATTAATTGGGGTGAACAGTGGGATAGCATCAGGTGTGTTTAAAAGGTTGCTACAATGATGGTTGCATTATAAACTGTTTCTGTCTGTCATTGTAATTCACACTGTTTAGGGCCCTTAACCCACAGATTATTTGATGCAATTGACTGTGATCATTCATTCAGATGATACCATTTATTGTATCAAGGCCTTTTCAGGAAGTTTTAATTTGAGGATTATTAGCCTGATTGACTTTAATGGCTGTTTCTGTCATATAAGTAAATGCTGGTGAAAGTTTGTTGTGTTGTGTGTATACAGCCAATTATGGCTCATATGTGAGAAGTTCCTTTAAAATGTAAGTATCAGGAACAGTTGCCATTTATACAGCCACTCTTCCTACCCCCGCCAGATCCCAATCCCTGCATGGCGGGTTGGAGCTAAGCTATACCCCCTTCCCTTTCAACAGGACCAGGTTGGGGCCTGGCCATGCCTCCTTCCCCCTGTAGGGCTGAGCCATGCCCCCTTCCATCCTGTTGGGTTGAGATGTGGCCATGCTCCCTTCCCCCCCTGCAGGCCCAGGCTGTGCCTTCTTCCCTCAGTGCAGGGCTGGGTTGGGCTGGGGCATGCCACTGCCTCCTCCACCCCCCCCCCCCCCCACAGGGCTGGCTGTGTCCCCTTTCCTCTCCATGAGGCCGGGCTGGGGAAGGCCATGTCCTCTTCTCCCCATGGGGCCGGGTCAAGCTCCTTTCCACTGTGGGGCCATCCTGCCCCTGCCTCTCTTGGTCAGGCCAGATGGTGCCTGCTGTTCCCACCCTAGGCTGGATCCATCTTGCGGACAGGCTGTTACTGCCAATCTGGCCCACCAAGAAAAAGGTTGAGCACCACTGATGTAACCCATTGGGTCAGGGGGTGGACATGCGGGGTGGACAACCTGTGGCATGAGTGCTACAAGTGGCATGGGCAGCCTCTTTGAGCAGTATGTGGTAGATTGGGGAGGAGACAGGCAGTACAGCACCAGGTGTTGCAGGGAGGGAAAAAGCAAAGCAACAAGCATATCAGGCAGAGAACGTAGAGTAGGGTTACCATACATCCTGGTTTTCCCAGATGTGTCCTCTCTTTTGGCCCCCTGTCCTTGTGTCTAGGTGGGTTTTTAAAATGTGAGTAAGTGCCCAGGTTTTTGCTTTGCCACTGCTTCCTTGCATTAGGAAATTTGGCTGCTTGGCGCTGGGAGCAGCAGGCAAGTGATTGGCTGTTTAGGGTCACATGCTCTGTGCATGGGCTCCCAGGTAGGAGACATTGTGTGTGTGTGTGTGTGTGTGTGTGTGTGTGTGAGTGAGTGAGTGAGTGTGTGAGTGAGCAGGGCAGGGGGCTGTGGGTTGGCAGTGAGGGGCACTGTAGGGCTGAGGATGCAGCCGGCTGTGGATCAGGAGTGAGGGGCACTGCAGGGCTGGGGGTGCAGGGGCTTAGGAGTGAGGGGCAAAGGCAGGGCATAGGCATATCCCTGCCCTCCCCAATCATGTACCGCTCCCCCTCTCCTCCCCCCACTTCTCCCTTCTTCACCCTAGCCCTCCTACAGGTATTCTTTCTGTTTTGATCCTGGAAATATGGTAACTCTAGTGTAGGGCAGGGAGAAGAAAGCAGAGCAGCAAATCAGGCAGGGAAGGGGATTAGAGTAGCATTACAGGAGGGCTTGGGGCTAATTTGTAGCAGGCCTTCCAAAAATGTTTGGCTCCCACTGCATTGGGTACTTCTGAAAATCCTATTAGGTGTGTATCTATATCTTTACATCTCTAAATACCTATGAAAATGTGTTCCTCAGGACCTTAAATCTCAGTCTCACTGAAAGTCAGTGGGATTTAATCTCTTTAGTGTCTAACTTGTTTCTGAAAATGGGTCTTAGATATTTTTGACAAGTACTCCAAACGACTTGCTGGTAGGCAATTGAATATGTTGTTAGGTTGGGAGTAGAACCAAGATGGGTATCTATAGCAGTGATTCTCAGATGCTTTAGACTTGAGGCACCTCTCACAAAAAAAAAAAGCCAGTACCCCAATTTCACTCATTTTTTTTATGTACAGAAAAATAATAGAGCAATTCTTTTGTTGTAAAGAACTCAGAAAGACCACACAGGTTGAAATGTTGTAGCACTGGGGATTCCTTTTTGAAATATCTGGGTTTATCTTGTGAATCATGCTTGCATACTTCACAATGCTAATGCTGCATGGCACACAGTGGCAACTTTTGAAAGGATTTCAAGGCACCCCAGGGTGCTGTAGCACCGTGGCTGAGAATCCCTGGTCTATACCATGGTTTAAAAAATAATTCAGGAATCCGTTTTATCACCGCAAGAACATTATTTACAAAGCCATTCTTTATTTAGACATCAAATTCCCTGGTTTTATAAAACTTCCTTGGAGTTACTCGCCATGTGCATATTTTAAGTAGTTATATTAAGTCTTTTTTCTGGATCAGAGCATACATGTACAGGTATATTGGTTTCTTAGTGTAAGAAAGAATAGGTCCTTTTCACTTTCCAGATGGCCTACAGAAGAAAGTATGATTAGCCAAAACCCCACACTATGATTTTCTTAGAACAGCATGAGTTTCCCTCATTCTTCGGTACTGAAACAAGTTGTCCTCACTCTTGATAGGTTTCATTTAAAAAAAAACCCCTGAAAGTAGCACTGTTCATCACAAAAATGTTATTTCTAGAAGTTGCTGAAGGCTGAAGTTGTATAGTAATACAACTTGGCATTGCAAGGTGAGTAATTAAGAAAGTGAGAAAAGAGGCAGATTAATGTACTGTCACCAAAATTATCAGCATCATAATTATGGAGCCTGAATTTATATCCAGTTTAATCTGAAAATCACACTGAAGGGCCATAGCTATTTAATCTGCACCTGGTATCAAGAAAAGCTGTGATTTGTTGTTTGCTGACATAATTCATTTTCATCTACACTTTTCTAGCTTTGTTTTGTAAGCCTTTGAATGAACCAATGGCTTGAGTAATTGCAAAAATGCTTAAGTACTATACTGTATAGCAAGGGGAAGAATTATGAAAGGGAGTTAAAAAATTGTTACTCTACAAACGGAGACAGTATAAAGTACCACGTGGAGTAGCTCTAGTGGCTTAAGCAAGGGTTTGATTATCTAGAATTTTTAGAGCTGCAGGTTCAAATCTGGTGTGGTCAGTTCTTTGTTTTAAGGTAGATAACAGCGTGCTGCTTATTGCTGTGTACGGCCCTTTCAAATAACATTTTACACGCTGAGCTCTTGACTGAGCTCGAAAGACCTCTGAATGCTGTGGGTAAGAACACCTTGTCCTTCGGTGTGCTGTACACTGAATAGCCACTTTGTTGGTTCAGGTTAATATACTTGTAATGGAGACCACTAGAACTCTTTGGGATGAAAAGCTGTAGCAACAGAACAAATATCTTTTTATTCTACCACCAAATAATTTGGAAGAAAATTTCTAACCCATACATATTACCATTGAACCTAACTCTGTCTCAAATATCAAGTTTCTTGATCAAGTTTCTTGATCAAGGAACCAAGAATTAAAATTCACTCTGAGCAATACTTTTTCCATCTAAGCAGCAGGCTCATCCCTTTTTTTTTAAACTGGAATTAAAGTTATCACCATCTTGAATTTCCATATGTGAGACTCAGAAAACACATATTGAGGAAATAAACAGTTATCAGCCCTTGAGTGTTGCAGATGTGTTCAACAGTAAGAATAAAAATTCCTTTGCTGAACTTTTCAAGAATTCACCTATTACATTTTTCTCTGGCACTTTAACAAAGATAGCTCTGTAAAGTTTTACTTTCCTTCATTTTAAGTTTTTTTTTATAGAAGTAACAGAATATAACACATATCATAAAGAAGATGGTAGTAATCTGTGGCAATGAGCATGATGTAAGAACGCTGAGAGAGTCTCATTATTCATATTTCAGACCATTGAATAAAAATGTGACAAAAATTAAAAGCATATACAATTACAGGCCTTCTTGCTGCTCCCTTTAACGCCTTATAATTCTGCTATGGACGTAATTCTAGGATAGTATACTTCATGGTCAAACAGCATGATAGTGGCAAATTACTGAGCTCAGTGTTTTGACAATATATGCTCAGTTTCTCACTACTGCTAAAGTGAGCAGAAAAGAGTTTTCATGTTCTGTAAATGATTTTGAGATTTCAAAAAATGTGTCCTCTTCTGTATCAGCATGAAACCAAAACCTTTTAGGAATAGTCATTTGTCTCATGGGTTGGACAGTTGGCTGGGATATGACAAGGTGTTCTGGCTGAGCTGTTCTATTCACTAATCACCCAGAAGCAAAGATTTGAACCATAGTCTCCAACATCCTACATGTGGTCCTAACCACTAGGCAACACAGTCTTTTTGTTTCCCTGTGGCTATGGAATGATGTATGCAAAGCAGAACTGATCCAAATGGAGATACTGAGAGAGCCACACCCAAGAAAGTCTGAATTAGTTGATACAGGAAGTTGAACCCAGATTGCTACATCTCCCCTGTATGTCCTAGTCATTGTGGTATTCTCTTATTTTGATGTGGGTAGTTCTAGGATCAGAAATGTGTTCTGGGCCTGAAAACCTTTCATGTTGAAAGTTGTGCACACATTAAGTTTTGGTTTCAATGAACTGAAATTACAAAAGTAATTGGAAAATGCCAGGACAAGAAATGTAAAACCTGCCAAAACATCTCCATTAGTCTCACAATAACTATACCCCACAACAGAACCATCACCGTTCCTGGATGTTACATCTGCATCTCCAGCAATGTAATATTCCACCAAGTGCCCTGATGGAAAATACGTAGGAAAAACCAAACAACAACTGCATACCACAATGCATGCACGCTAAAAATCCATCAAAGACAAAAATATCCATTTACCTGTGGGTGCCCACTTTTCTCAAGACCATCACTCCCTCTGCAATCTCTCAGTTGTAATCCTCCAAGTGAACTTACAAAACACCTTTTGTAGACGAACCTATGAACTTCGCTTCATAAATCTACTGGACACAAAAAATCATGGACTTAATATTGACATTGGATTTATGACACATTACAACCTGCCTGACATCTGACACAGGGAACTTGACTCAAGCAGACTACCTGCATTCCTTTGCATATTTCCCTCCTTTTCCCCTCTCCCCTCCTATCTCTACCCATTGTCTTCCTAACTTCCACTCATTGCATTTTCACAGACTTCTTGTTTGCTGCTTTTCTACCTTGGAGAACACAGAACAGCAGCAGAATCTCCCAATGCCTGAAGAAGGGTGTTTGTGCCTGAAAGCTTGCAAAGAACATTTTTTCAACTATTTAGTTGGTACAATAAAAGATATCACATCTACACAAGGAACCTTGCCTGCCAATTGGAAAATTCAGAACCAGTCTAAAGTGCTACTCAAAAAATAAAACAGAACATTGCAAGAGAATTCTGTTTAATCTTCTCAGTGATTGGGTTTCCTTTTCTGCTTCACTGGATATCCCCAACAAAATGTATAGAAATATACATGGGGGGGAAGGATGGGGAAGGGAGTTGCTGTCTTATTTTTTTTCAGTAGGGCAATAAAATGCAAAATATGAAACAGCAATTAGTATGTCTGCCAATAAATAATAGTATTGTGATCACTATTTTTTTCAAAATATGATCTTTTAAAACAAAATTTATGTATTCAGATTTTAGCACCGGAATGGTGAAAATATTAACACGAGTTGCAAAAAGACTGTACTTCTATAAAAATTACTGCAATTCCAGGCTTTTATATCATTTGAGTGTGCAGTAGGAGAAGAAAGAATTGAATAGTAGCCTCCTTTGAAGTCTTTTTCACAGGGCCTACAATTAAATGATATGAAATTCAAACCTTAAACACTGTTGAGTGTAATGCTTACTATTTTGCAGAGATCCACTGAAATCAGCACTATTTGCGTAGTGAAGCCTTTTAAGCTGTACAATTTATAGTTCTGACTGACCCAGTTTGCTGCAATTTGTTTCCTTTACCAACCTAATATTTGGGTTCAAATGTTCACTCTAACATCAAGCCCTAATATTTTTACTTTCCCTTGCTTTTAATTTTATTGGTTTTCAAAGCCAAGCATTCCATAAATTAGTTATAGCAAAGAGGCTTATTGTGGAATGTGATATAATTGGCAACTCATTGTTGATGCAGGAGATTTATGTTGGCCCTATAGTAATACTTTCTTATAATTGGAAACATATGTGATTTCTGGTGTCTAGACTTGGGAACTTTCCCAGGATGGAGTTCCAGGTGGTTATCTAAGCATAATAGGCGAAACGACTACCTCCTAAACGCCCTCCCCTCCTGCCCCAAACCTGTAGACATGGGAAATATGTAAATGTTACTGGCAGGCATAATAATTTTATAAGTTTACCTTTTTGAATTATAGTACTTCCCATGCTATTTAAATTTTTTTAGAAAATATAAGACCAGTTTTAATTTGGTGGTTTGACTGGCTGCTATGTTATTGACTCATTTAAACCCAGTGCTTCAAACTGTGTTTTTCTTTCCTTTTTCAGGGTTACTCACTAAATCAAAAATAATTTGATAGTTCTAGGCAGAGAGTTCTAGATAAACCTACATATCTACACATTTTTAGGCATCAAACTTGACTAATTTAATTGTAGCTGTGCATTTTCAGTTAAGCAAAAAATGCAAACGCACAGGCCCAGATATATATATTTATTTGATGTAATCTTATGCAATCTAGCTTAATATAACAGTTTACATGGCACTGTTAGCTTTTCCATCCTTGACCACTAAAGTAATTTCTGGAAGGATGACAGAAAGGAAATATGGCTGGAAACTATACAGCCTACCAAAGCATGCCATGATTTGATATTGTCCTTATCCCATTGTTTGCCATTGAGCACGCTTTGCATGTTAAACTATCCCTGGAGAAATAAAGCACAGTTGGCTATCCCAGCATGAATGCTTCACAAATATTGTTTTGGGACTAGCTCAGTCTATGACTTGCAATGAATATTTTCAGCTCTGGTTCTCACTGTACAATAGGAAATACAAAAGAAATTCAGTAATTCACTGGGGCCTAACAGAATATGACTTAATCGCCATGGTTCAAATGGTGAATGTAGAAAAGCTATGTTAAAGGATGTCAAAAGCCTACTTAATTCAGATCTCATAAACCATATGGTCTTTTTTTTAAATTCTACCTGTTAAGATAGCAAAGGATGGTATACATTATCTGGCTTCTGCAGCCAAGTGTGTGGTCCAAACTATTTTAACAGAATGCCTAACAAAATCTGCTAGCCTGCCTGTCTTGATCATTTTTCTTAGCTAATTAGAAACGTCTGCCAAGCGTTGTTGGGCTAAAGTACTAATTGTTCTTAAACAAATGTTTCAATTTTGCACCAAGTTAGGAAGTGTCTATATTTTACATGACTATGCGCCAAGATTCCAGTTAATTTATCTGGCTATCTGATTGTCCAAAGGATCAAGGATATAACTAACCTCAAGGCATTGTTTTATAGCAAATGACGATCTGTAATGTCTATTATTCTGTGGCGGGCTTGCCAATAGCTGCCCAGTGAGTCTGGGCTCGGAGAATTCTCATTATGATTGGTGGAGCCCTTCCACCAATTGGGCGACTGCTGGGGAAGAGCTTGCCCCACCCCTACCCAGGGTGAGGCAGAGAAACCAGACCTGGCTGAAGCCTGCACCTCCCTTCAACCTGATTAGTCCACTTGCAGTCTCGGGGTGGAGACCTCAGAAGGTATAAAACAGGGGCAGGCAATTATTTTGGGCTGAGGGCTGCTTACCAAGTTGTGACAAGCTTTCGAGGGCTGCATGGGTAGCCCCACCCCTTGACAGGTGCCCTGCCCCCTGGTCACCATCTTGGGACCAATGTCCAAGGGCCAGCACCAGCAGGGCCCAGAGCAGGGCGCAGGCTGGCTGGGGTCTGCGGAGCCAGGCTGGGCTGCACCAGCAGGGAAGGGGGGAGCTGGCCTGGCTCCATAGAGCCCCTTTCTGCTGGGACCCTGTACCCCTGCTGCCCTGGTCTGGGCTCTGCTGGTGCTGACCCTGGGGCACCAGTGTGGGCCCTGTGCTTCCTGCCCGCTCGCTCTCAGTGCCTCCCCCCACCCCAGCCTCGCGGTACAGGTGGGGACAGCACACAGCCCTGACCCCCTGCTCGCCAGCAGGGAAAGACCTGGTGCTGAGCATGGGGGAAAGGGCCCCATGGCCAGCGCTCCCTGCTGCAGCTGCTCACAGCCCATGTGGGGCTGTCCTGAGCAGCCACAGGCATACCCATATGGGCTGTGAGTGGCTGCAGTGTGGGACGCTGGGCATGGGGTGGGTGAGGGGCTGCCTTTTCCCCGTGCTCAACACCAGCTTGTAATCCACCCCACTGCCAGCCTCGGTCTCGCACCAGCTCTGGGCTCACCTGTCTAAATTTTTTTAGGGGTTCTGTAGGCCAGATAGAACGGCCTTGTGGGGCACATCTGGCACATGGGCCGCATTTTGCCCACCCCTGGTATAAAAGAAAAGCATGCCTGGCACACAGGAGGCTGTGTCAAGGGATGGAGAAGAGGACAGGCAAAGAAGAGCTGGTGGGAGAGCCAGTGCCCTGAAGAGCCTGAAGACCCTTCTTTGCTGGATGGGAGCAGCAAGTGGCCACAACCCCAGCCCACCACTGAAGAACGTGGTGTCAGTGCGCCTCATATTTTGCAACACCACATCTTATATTTTGTGTATTTTTATAATTGTATATTGGTAGTTTAATAGAGTGTAGAGCATATGACTCTTAGCCAGGGCTCTGCTGGGACCCCTTCCTTGATACTTACCTGTATTTTACTGCTGCTTACCTGTTGCTGATCAACTGCTTACCCATACATTGTTCGATGCTTCTTGAGGTGGTATAATCTTTCAGCCTTCATTTACAGGATATAATGCTATATGACAACAGTATATTTGTTCCTCAATATCAATTTCTTTAGATTTTGTATAATTAATACATCTGTATATAGTTAAGCATTCCTTGTCCTGGCCTGACTCTATAGGGAATAGAGAGAACTGATTTACATTTGCACATCCCTCTCACAGCACTCCTGCCTAGCCACCCACCCCTTCTGTTTGGAGAGAGGAGCATATACTTGGGTGCACCTAGGTTACGACTCTTTAAGGGTATGTGCAGACATTACACGTAGATCCACCTGACTAGGGTTAGGTTGATAAGCGACGAACAGTACATGTGTTCAAGGAGTTTAAATTGGGGAAAAAATGGCTGACCCAACCCAAGGCAGTGCACTAAGTAGCTTGGGCTAACCCATGCCCAGTGTAACTGGAGTACAGCCCTAGAGCTGGGAAAGTTCAGACACTTGGACTATCCCCAGGGTGGTGCTTTTCCTACCCTTCCCACCCCCAACCCACCCTGACAGAGCTACTTTTAGCCCTCCAACCTGCTCACCCCTGGATGTACAACCTGCCAGCCCCCATAATGCCCCTTCAGACCTGCTAACGCTTGCCCATCCTTTCCCCTACACTGAGTTACTTGGATCTCGTTCCTGGCACAACTTCCAGCACTGGCAAATGCGTGCACAAGTGGGACCTGGCTTATGATCAGATGGCTTAAAGTAAGCTGAATGATTATAGATTGGGTCTCAGGAATGTCAGCACATGCCCAAAGTGAATAACATGCTGATACTCTGGTTTTGTTTTTGTATCACCTACTTCAGCTTCTACCCAGGACAGGAAGAGCTGTAACATTATGGGAAACAATATTTCTCCCTTTATTTGTGGGTATGATGGGCCCCAGATTCTTTTCTCTCTGAAGTCAATAGCAATGTTCTCTTGCTTCAGTGACATAATATATAGGTGTCCAATCTTACCTATATTTGTATAGGGCAGCCATCACCTTGAACACACAAAAAATATCACTGGGAATTGTTCAAGAAAAGTTGTTCTAGGGGAAAATACAGCTTGATTTTTGCAAGCTTGGAAAATTGGGGATAATTATTCGGATGGTTCTCAAGGCAAGGCCGTCGTGTACCTTCTGCTACAAAACAGCCTTCCAACTCAGTAGTGCTTCTAACCTTATTTTGTTTAAAAAGCTAGGAGTCTGGTGCCTAACATGACTGATTCTGAAATGTTGGTGTTGCGTTGGCTTTATTCCTGACAAGGAATTATATAGCCTATGCCATTTAGTGATGAGATAGCAGGTCTATCACCGCCCATGCCTTTGCTGGTATATTGTATTTCTTTTTTCCTTCTCTTTTTCTTCTTTGGCCTCTGTTCACAAGTTGTTCCACGTGGCTGGACTTGGTGTACCTGTACAAAGCCTGACTTGTTGCCAGGGATTTGTGGGCGCATGGATCTGCCTGCGTGAAACCAGAGTCAGTCCTTGCCAAGAACTGTTTTCCTCTGTCTTTGGAAAGTGAACAGTACATTTTTGGGTGATAATATAAAAAATAAAAATTGGTCTTTTTTTGTTCCCCAAATCAACATGAAATGTGCAAGGCCTCATTTAACAGAGATAATTGCAGTGATTTACTCATGACCTAACCCTAGATTCTGTTTCATGGAAATATTTTTTATTCGAAAATGCCAGTCTGGATTTTAGGTTTTATACAGTATATAAGAGTTGGGGGTGGAAGGGAGGAAAGAGGGGGAGAAAATTAAAATTAATTAACCAGAATAACAGCAGAACTGGAAACATTTTGTTGCTAGATGAGTTTGAAACAGCCATCTGTGCCATGTAGGAAAATCTGACGGAATATAAAGGTATGTGCCTCTACTTGAATATTCAGCTGCAAAAGAGGAAATGGACAGATGATGGGTCTATCTGTAAAGCTATTTGTGTGCATATGTGATTTTGTGCGTTTCCTTTTGAACCCCACCCCCCCATACCACTTACGGTAAATACCAAACCAAGTGCATATGTATATAAAATCACCGATTGCTTGCTGCCTTGGTTTATATACACTGTTTTAATCACAAGCTATCTTGTGACTGTAATATGCATAGTGTATTTTTTTTCATTAACTTTATGGCTTTGCTAAATGGTTTGTAAAGAGGAGATGTACTGTATGGCAGAAAATTTAGGAGCCAACTTGTCATTTTTCCTTGGAGGCTCTAGTGAATACTTCTTATGAAGTCTGATATCACTTGAGGGCTCTTCAGAAATGATAGCTAGGCCAGAACATTTGTTAAGTGGGTTTGAGTGAAGGAATCGCATTACACCATGATCCCAAACATTACCTAGGCTCCTTATTCATTCTGGGGTACAATTCCAAATGCTTATATTGACCCTTAAAGATTTGTATTAGAACCACCAGCAAGAGGTTTTCTGTCCCTGTGCTCCATTCAGCTGATGCAGGCAAACTCAAGCATTACTTCTAAGCTCCTGGGAGGTGGTGGCAGGGTGCATTCAGTGACAGGCCTTTAGAGTCTGGAATACACTGCATCTCTGTTGGTCTGACATACTCCCCCTACCCCCCACCCCGATGTCCCTTCTTCAGTCAGCCACGCTTTTGCAGGCAGAGGCAGGTGGGGAGGTGGAAGGAGTGGGTAGAAGGGGCAGAGGGAGCGTGGCTGCTCAGATAGGTGGTCCCATTCACGTTTTGTTCTGGCCCCAGGTACTGTGCTGCAGCTGTCAGCCCAGCCCACTGCTCGGTGAGCCCCCACATGGAGCCACTGTTGAGGCCGGGAGCAATCGTGACAACCGTGGCGCAACTGTATGGCCAGCCCTGGTCAGGCGGGGTGGGGAGGGAAGGGGCGGAGGGAGCGTGGCTGCCTGGGCTGGTGTTCCTGTCCCTGGCTCAGGGCTCAGTTTCCAGCACTGTGGCCATCTCCCCAGCCCCATCGCTGGGGGCAGGGAACATGCTTCTGCAACTGCCTGCACTGCCCTGAGCAGTGGACAGGGATCAGTTCAACGGGGGCAGGGCAGGGGTAAAGCACTTCTGTGTGTGTGTGTGTGCGTGTGCGCGCGCGCGTGTGCATGTGTGTGTGTGTGTGTGAGTGTGGTGCCCTCCGAGCATGGCACCCTGGGCTGTCACCCACCCCTAAGGTCAGCTCTAATGATGCTCATCTGTTTTTTGGCCCCCTGAGGATTTGAAGAGGTGAGTTTTACAGGCAGTTTGTG